>NC_079974.1:5190000-5492500 GCF_029852145.1 Microplitis mediator | reverse complement strand
ACAAGTAAGTCAATACTCAGTTTCATATTTGTATACTTCTTTAAAGTTATACATAATATTATATAAACGCCGTAGCGATTTACCACATAAAGAGTCATTCAGTCATAGACATCGACCCATGGTAGTGTTACGTTAATAGTATACAACTTGCCGTAGTCAGTATCTGTCAGCTCTTACTCGAGCCGCTTCAACTGACTACTCTTTCATACTAGTACGAGCCGGCGTGAAAAAATATCGGTATTTTCAACTAACTAACGGCTGCCTCGGTCACGGCAGATACTACGGTATCTCCCTGCATCTAAATTACCTGTTAATACTTGAAAAATTCTTCTATGTATATCACTAGCAGTTTATTATTAATTTTTTTTTTCTTTTCTTAAATTGAATAAATAAATAATTTTTTTGTTTGAATTATTTGACATTTTTAATTAAAGAATCAACTACTCAATTAAATTCTAATCATATGTATTATATTTTATGTATGTTTTATTAATATATAACCATTTTTACTATATTTACTTGAAAATAAAAAAAAATAAAAATAACGTTTATTTTTAATTTTTTCATACTTATATTATGTACTCTTATATTATCAAAAATTGTTAAACTATAGTAGATATTATTGTTTTTATTTATTTCATATTTTATATAAATATATATATATATATATATATATATATATATATATATATATATATATATATATATATTTATATTATAAAGAATATATTAAATTTTTTTTAGTTGCTACAGCTAAATATCCGAAAACGGATTAAAAATTATATAAGTTCCTAAAAAGTCATTTTCAACTTTTATGTTAATTTTTCATTTATACATGTAATTATAATAAGTAAATAATTTTAATTTTACTTATGTTAAATATTGCTTTAATTGATAAAAGATTTTAATAGAATCGCATTCAAATATATAGTGTTTTTATTATAAACCAATTGTTGATTTTTTTTTTTCACAACGGTCATAGCGTTAATTGAATTTTTTTTATTTCTTCATTTCAATCTTTTAATATTTTTTTATTTATTTATTTTTTTGTTTCTTTAACAATATATATTAACTAAAAACAGAAAATGACTTCAAATTCTTTTATTTAGTCTATTTTATGAATTTAAATTCTAAACTAGTTTAAAATTTAAATTAATCGATTTTGACTAATTAATATGTATCCATAGAAAAAAAACATCTTTAGATTCATTTCAATAACATTTTTTTGGTTATTAGCTTTTATTTCTGTTCCCTTAATCTTTAAAATGGTCATGCGTTTCATTATTATAAAATTTCAAGTTAGATAGAACAACTTTTTTTTTTGTTTTTTTTTTTAATAGTGGCTCTATCCAATTTTTTTTTTTCGGAAAACAATAAAAAAACTCTTATATTAACTATTTGGATGAATGTATTTAGACGAAAAAAATTATTTCATTGATATTTCTACATATACAATAGCTTGATAATTTAATTTATTCGTTTTCTAACTATAATAATATAAATATACGGAAAATTTATATTATTATAATGAATCATTATAAATATTTATAAAAACTTAATTTTCACTCAATAATTATTAATAGTAAACTTAAAAATAAATAATGAAAATCAAAAAAATTTCGTATTTATAAATCGTAAATATCTAAGTTATGTTGATCAGAATGTACTGAATTAACGTGAGTCAACCATTACCTGTTGTAAATATGTTATTTCTCGCCTGGCAGATATCATTTTCATGTTTCGACGATTTTTTATTTTATTTTACTTATTTATTAATCCAAAAAAATTAATTAGTCTATTATACATCGTTTAAAGCTTACATGTAATAAAATAATATATGATTTTAAAAATAATTCGTTGCTATAGTACAGCATATTTTAGGTTACTAACTATCATATATACTTTGATTTGCCGGTAATATTCTTCTTTGAACTTATTCGTAAGATAATTGAAAATTTTATTAGCAAGGAGACTTATTAATTCAAGTATAAGCTCAGTTTTTAATAAGTATGTATGTGCTCCTTATGAATCCTTTATTTTTTTTAAATTATTCATCAACTTAATTTTATAACTTCTACAGCATTCAAAACAAAAACAAAAACATACTTAGATTAGACTGGGTCAAAAAAAAAAATTTATTTTTTAATTTAATTAAATACATCTTAAAAGTTACTTTAATAAAAAAAAAAAATTCTCCTAAAATTTCAGCTCTATATCTCAAAAATTGAGCTGGCGCACACGGGAAGATTCCCTTTCCCATTTAAAATACATTGAAAAAACTTTGTTTGTTCTATTTTGTAAATAACTATGTCAAAAAAAATTTTTTCCGATTTTTGAGCTCAGCAATCTTGTAGGAAATGAAATTCTCCACAAAAAAAGTCTCTTGAGTCATACGCTTAAAACTTGATAGAAAAAAAGTTAAGGGAGTTAAAACTTAAAGGGAGAAAAAGTAGAATTTTTAAGATGACAAATTTTTTTGTTTTTTATTCGTTAAGGCCATTCTCAAACAGTGCCCCCCACTTTTCAAAAATTTTCAATGACTTTAACCTGTCATAAGCGTATCAAATTTTTATTAATTAATTAAAAAAAAATTAAAGCATTAATTGAAAAAAGGACAACGTAGTCGTAATTTTGCCGACATATAGACTTAAAAAAAAATTATTTCTACTTGATATCAATTAGGAGTTAAACAATATTCATAAAATAAATTTCAGTAAAATTTTCATGTCAATTTTATAATTCGAATTTTTAAATTTTGTTGGTTAAAATTTATTCAACAAATTTCGTTTAACTCCCAACTGATATCAATTGTAAGTAATTTTTTTTAAATTCTATATCTTAACGAAATTACGACTACGTTGTCTTTTTTTCAATTTAGGTTTTAATTTTTTTTTAATTAATTAATAAAATTTTAATACGGTTATAACAGTTGAAAGTCATTGCATATTTCTAAAAAGTGGGGGGGGGCACTGTCTGAGAACAATATATGTATATATTAGGGTGATCCAAAAAATAAAAATTTTTTTTTTTTTTTAAATAAAAGTATTAAAAAAATTTTTTTTCGAAAATCAAAGTACACAGTCTTGTAGTAAATTAAATTCTCTACAAAAAAGCTTCCCAGTGTTTTCTTCAGAAAACTAACAGAAAAAAAGTTATGAAGCTCTTAACTACATTAAATAGTATAACTTCATGTTTTCATTATATTAAACAGATTTTTGATCGAAATTTAGGTTTTGCCATCGGAGCTAATGTTAACTGTCAATTTTTTTTTTGAACACATGGGAAAAATTTTCCTTATTTTCAGAACAGAACTTTCATTTTAATTTAAAAATACAGAAAAAAAAAAATACAGAAAGAAAAAAAGTAATTCTTAAAAAAAATATTTTTCTTTCAAAATTTATACGGAAAATCAGTAAGATCTCAGAAATATTTTGAAAACACCTTAATAATTGTTGGGAATTTAGGTATGGTAATCGTGAATGAAACAAATCAATTTATTAAACAAATGAATATTATATCTTTTATTAAAAATACGCGCTCTAGGGTATGTCTTCACTCGTAAGAGATTTAGCTTAGACAAACTTATTCTTTTAATATTATTTAACACTGAGGTCCACCAACCTCTCTTCTTTTTGTATAACAAAGATCTCTAAGTTCAAAATATATATATATGAGTGCAAATGAAGAAAAACATATTGCCTTGCATTTACTTGGAATCTCTCGTCGACCCATGTACCTAAGGTCATAAAATTTGATCCATGCTAGCTTTCTTTTTCTTTAAGTAAACATATACATATTTTGAACTCAACTTAAATATATATACTACAACTTAAATGCAACACTGTTCGAAATATTATTTCGAACAGAATATTTAGTAAAAAGAAATAATTAAATAAAGTATATATAAGAATAAAGATTGATTTTTGTACAGAGAATCCAACACGCCCCCTCAAAAATTAATCTTTAAATAAAATAAAATTAAGATTAAATTAGCTTACACAATCATAATACTAATTATTAATGATACCTTTACAATAAACTTATTATATCAATTAACTTCTAAAATTAAATTGTAAAGACATATCCTTTCACGCAATCTGGGGGTGCGAACATTATGGCCCAACTAATTTGCAAAGGGATTAGGAAAACCCAGAAAAACCTAATCCGACCATTTATCTTAAATATTTCAATTATACAGTCTATAATATATATATATATATACATACAATATATACAACATAAATATATTCTTTAAAATTATTTCAAATCCATTTGTGTTCTGAATTCCACAAATTTTGGTTCAGCCAAATAATTGGTCAGTGCATCAGCAATCTGTTGATCTGTAGACATATAAATTAGTTTTAATAAACCGTGCTCTACTTTGTTACGAAAGCAATGATATTTTATATCGATATTTTTCGATCTTTTATGACTTGATGGATTGTTCGCGATACCAATACAACCATTTTTATCTTCATAAATTACTATTGACCCTAATATAACTATCTTTATATTTTCCGCTAATGATCGTAACCACAGTGCCTCTTGTGCAGCTTCATACAGAGCCATATATTCAGCTTCTGATGATGAACCTGCTACAGATGCCTGTCGTTTAGATGCCCAGCAAATAGTACAATGATCGAATAACTTAAATAAATAATCGGTTGTATTCTTTGTCTATCGTTGTTATAACTTGCCTAATCTGCGTCTACATAACCGCTGATTATTTCTTTATAATTATTACGGGTATATGTTAATCTAATATTACTAGAACTTTTTAAATATCTTAATACTCTTTTCAGATACTGCCACAGTGTTTTTATTGTTTTTATTCATATATCTACTTACGATATTTTCTGATATGCTTAATTCTGGTCGTGAACAAACCATTATGTACTTTATACAACCAATAACACTTTTACATGGCGCATCATAATTTTCATAATCATGCATATTAAATTTATTTAAGACTGAGTTGATGTATGCATTTTGATCTAATGTTATTACATTATCTTTTCTTGTAACTTTTATGCCTAAAAATGATCTAATTTCTTTTAAATTGACCATCTGAAATTTATTCATCAAATACTCTTTAAAAATATTCATAGTATTCATATCTGCAGTTGCTACAAAAAGATCATCAACATATAACACTAGATAAATGTTCTTTAAGACATCTCTTAAGGGGTTAGGGGTACTCAGGGGTATGAAAAAATGATGATTTTCAATAATTTTTTTTTTGTAGTTAATTACTTTATTTGACAAAAATAAAAACATAGCTTTATTAGAACACGTTTCGATTTGACTTCACGAAAATTTCAAAAAAAAAAATTAATAATTCAAAAAGTTATCGCTGTTTTTGTAGAGCCCGTTCCTCCCGAAGTCCTTTGCGGTGATCATCATAAGTCCTTGGAGATTCATCTAAAATCAATCGGACAAGAAAAATTAGTTTTATTAATAGATAATCTTGTGCCTGATCGAAGCTTTTTTTTTTTTTTTCGAAATTAACAAAATGGCGGCCTCAGGAAATTTTTTTCAAATTTTCGAGAAAAAAACCGACAGTTTATTGTTAAAAAAAAATCGAAATTTTGAAAAAAAAAAAAAATCCTTCGATCAGGCACGAGTTTTTAATGTATTTCAAAAGTACAATAAATTTTATTGAAATCTACCGAGCAGTTTTTAAGTTACAGTGATCACCAGTTCAGAAAACATAGTTTTGAGAAAAACGCATTTAAAGTTTTGCTATGGATTTATGTCGAATTATAAGAATTATTTAATAACTTACACTGAGTCATCTATTCCTGGACCATATAATAGCTCTTCAGCCGACATAGCAGCTTCCAAAATATCGATTTGCTGGTGCCTACGTTGCAATCGACCTTCTCGGGTGTTATCATTAGCGCGCTTATCTGCTACTTTGATACGTGCAGCATCCATTCTTTCTGCATACCGATGAGAATTAGGCCCACAATTAAGTCCTAGTGTACTCATCAAGACTAATAATGAATTTATACCCTCATTAAATATACACATAGCAACGTATGCAGCTATTTGTACGATAGTAAAACTAGTATTTACCGTTTTTGGGCATATTTTCCATACTAGTTGGTTAAAGCTTTCATTATTATTCTGATTGAATCCACCTACACATCTTGAAAGTAAATTTTCATTACTAAGATCTTCGTATATAGGCTTGATAGCTTTTAAAACATCAGAAGGTAAAGGAGAATAATCGTGAGAAAAGGTATCAAGCTCTCCTCTTGCTTCAGCGCGCTGGTAAGAGCACCAAGATTCTTCGCCTTTTGGACACATATCATGATTCGGTTTTTCATCACTCGAGCCGTAGTGATAAAAGGTTGCCATTATAGCAGATTTCATATTTTCAATAGAATCACAATGCCGGCGTATTGCTAAACCATAGTACACAGTTAGTTTGTCTATTAATTTTCCTGTGAGCTTACCTCGACCACCAAGACCTTTTTGTTTACTCTTCAGCGTACGTAATCGACTCCCCATCCGCTTTTGGACATGCCCTATACATTCCTTTTTATTTACAGTTGTATTTTCGTAAGGATCTGATTTTATAATTCCTGAATAGGTCTTGGAGTCACCATCACCAATATAGTTGGCATACTTAACTCCATATTTAGTTTCAGAATACGAAAACATTTCGACCATCGCATCCACCTCCATTTTCCCAGAAGACCCTTGATGATTAGCAGAACACACATCTTCATGCGATTGATACCATTCCTCGAACTCAACAGTATTTGTTTTTTTTTTCCAATACTCACATAGCTTACAATATGCACTTTTAATGTTTATGTCAAGAATCTTTCCAGTAAAATAGCCAATTATAGAAGAAACTCCAAATGACGATGTATATCCCCGTTTTTGCCAGGTTCCATCTCCCGATACAGTTAGATGATTTATATCTTCATTTTCAGTTGTTGGCATTGCTTGCTTTTCTTCATTCACAGCTTTCGTCATGAAGGTTTCTGCGACGGCTTTACTACAATTCAAAATCTGTTTCAGTAAAATTGTATGCGTAGATTTATCTAAAAAAGACGGCATGTCCATCAGGCCGCAAAACTTGCACAATCCTTCGTATCCTATTCCTAGTATTCTCATTACAAAAATGAAACGTCTGTTTATTTCATAAGAATGCCCAACGAAAGAACAGGAAGGAATATATTCATTTCCACAGTTATTACATGCAACTACAATTTTGAATCCCAGCCCACGTGTACTTGCTGTTTGAAACACTACATTTCCATCACATTTTTTACATTTTATAAGAGCAGAAATTGCAGTGAATACCTGAATAAAATTTATTATTCGAAATTCAGTACTGCTGTCTTCAGGTACATCATCTTCAGTGTTTTGTTTTAATTTTTTAGAAGATGTACTCTGAATACTTTCATCACGTTCGGCTGTTTTCGGATTAAAAACATTCTTTCTTTTGACTGAACGCGACTTATTAATTTTTTCAGAACTCCGAAGTTCTCTTGAAACCTTTCTAGAATCACGTCCCATGGTTAATAATTTAATTCACTTGAGAAATAATTTATCACAAAACTATCGACTGATCAGTGCAACGACTACAGGTATACTGGCAACCAAAAATTATTTTTCAGTTCTTGTACTACCTACAAATTGTGAATATATGTAGAAGGATATATATATATATATATATATATATATATATATATATATAATTATAAATACATTAAAATGGGGAGATATTCATGACAATGAAACCCGAAAAGTCGGTTGCTTGCAGCTGTTTCTAGCTACCTGCTCTCGAATGCCACGTAGCACCCGAGCGTCCTTTGGTCATTGTTAAATAACTCGAAAAGAATTTGTCGGATTCACTTCAAATTTTCACACAATATTTTTAAAATATTATACTTTAAGAAAATGCAAAAAAAAAAAAATCGATTTTTTGAAAATTCTGACTACCCCTAACCCCTTAAATCTAAAATATAAATACAACGATCTACAGAAGAATTTTGAAAATTTAATTCTTTTAATGTAGACTCAAATGCTTCAAACCAGCAGCGTGCAGCCTGCTTTAAACCATACAGAGCTTTGTTCAATTTGCACACCTGATTTTTATCGCATTTGACTCCTTCTGGTATTTTCATATAAATTTCTTCTTTTAATTTGCCATTCAAAAAAACTTTCTTCACATCCATATGATGCAGTAACAGATTATTCTGATTGACAATTGCAACTATGAATCTAAAACTAGTCATTCTAGCAACTGGCGCAAAAGTTTCATCATAGTCTACCATTTATTTTTGACTAAAACCTCTAGTAACTAATCGAGCTTTACATTTATGTGGATTTCCAAATTCGTAATTTTTAATTGTAAGTATCCACTTACAGTCTACAATATTTTTATGTTTAGGTCTCGGTACCAATGTCCAAGTATTATTAATACGAAGTGAATCGAATTCACTTTTAACAGCTCGTTTCTACTCAACCCTATCATTCCTATTTTTAATTTCATAATACGAACTAGGAATTTTGTGTATTATTGATTGAGCGGATAGCATGCAATCGTCAGGTAAACTATTTTCACTATACGAAATCTGAGGACGGCCTCTGATCCTATTACTTCTCCTACAACTGGCTTCTGATTTATTCCTATTGTGTAACTTAGGAATTTTATTATCTTTATGACTATTTACTTTATCTATTAAATCTGATTTATCGTTATCAGATATACTTAAACTATCTGGTTTATCATAACCAGATTAACTTACACTATCTGATTTATTAATATCAGATTTATCTAAGCTATCTGATTTATTAAGATCAGATTTATCTAAGCTATCTGATTTATTAAGATCAGATTTATATAAGCTCTGATTTATTAATATCAGATTTATCTAAACTGTCTGATTTATTAATATCAGATTTATTTAAACTGTCTGATTTGTTAATATCAGATTTATCTAAATTATCTGATTTATTAATATCAGATTTAACAATATCAGATTTATCTAAACTGTCTGATTTATTAATATCAGATTTATCTAAATTATCTGATTTACCATTATCAGATTTATTCAAACTAACTGATTTACCAATATCAGATTTATTCCAACTATCTGATTATCAATATCCGATTTATTTAAACCATCTTATTTATTAACATCAGATTTATTTAAACTATCTGATTTGTTAATATCAGATTTATCTAAATTATCTGATTTATTAATATCAGATTTAACAATATCAGATTTATCTAAACTGTCTGATTTATTAATATCAGATTTATCTAAATTATCTGATTTACCATTATCAGATTTATTCAAACTAACTGATTTACCAATATCAGATTTATTCCAACTATCTGATTATCAATATCCGATTTATTTAAACTATCTTATTTATTAACATCAGATTTATTTAAACTATCTGATTTATCAATATCAGATTTATTGGAACTATCTGATTTATCAATATCAGATTTATTTAAACTATCTGATTTATTATTATCAGATTTATCCACACAATCTGGTTTATCATGACCAGATTTGACTCACCCATCTGATTTGCCCGTATCAGATTCATCCAGGCCAATGATTGACTGAGTTTAACAATTCGTTAGTGACCACAGTTTCATTACCTGAGTTTAACCTTTCGTCCGTGACTACTCGAATGATTGACTGAGTTTAACAATTAGTTAGTGACTACAGTTTCTATAGCTGAGTTTAACATTACGTTAGTGACTACTCGAATGATTGACTGAGTTTAACAATTAGTTAGTGACTACAGTTTCTTTAGCTGAGTTTAACATTACGTTAGTGACACCAGTTATTTTATCTGGGTTTAACATACTGTTAGGGACTACAGTTACTTTACCTGGGTTTAACATTTTGTTAGTGACACCAGTTTTATGACCTAACATTTCGTCAACATGACCAGATTTTATTTTCGGTCTAAAAAAAATTTTTCTTTTGTCTACAATAACGTCTCTCACTACCACATATTTTTCACTCTCAATTTCGAAAACTCTGTACCCGTTTGGTTCATAATCTACCAGAATTCCCTTTGATGATATTTTTTTTTTTTTTTTTTTTTTCATCAAATTTATTTCTGTTAGTTTTCTTGTGTATATACACAATGAACCAAACACTTTAAGATACTTGGTGGATAGTCTTTTTATTATACCACATTTCATATGGTATATGAGTTTCTTTCAAGGCCCTACTCGGAACATTATCAATTAAATATGTTGTAGTAAGTACTGCATTATCCAGAAATTTTATCTGAACTTCAAATAAATATTCTCTACCAATTTTAATGTACATCAATAAACTCGTTTGTAACTGAGTTAAATCTATATTTAATTAAATATACTATACACAGTAATGAGTTTAATGATTTAGAAATCGGACAAAATAATTTTTCTTATCTAGAGCCGTCGGAATGATTGGATTAGATATATCCTAATGTACAATAAATAGTAAACTCCTAATATGATCTCGATTTTTAGCCGTTCTGAATGATAATCGAGTTTGTTTTCTTTTAACGCACAATTCACATATTTAATTATTACAAATGATTTCTATTATCTGCCTTAAGTTTCAATCATAATATGATTCTTTGATTGTACAAATTTATGCTCACTTATATGACCTAGTCTTTCATGCTATGTACTATAATTCGTCTTATTATTTCTTGAGCGACAGAATGAGCTTTATGTATTTAAACTGTGGAGCCGATCTGAATAAAATTATTAGAGGGCTTACCTTCCATGATGGGTATACCACCTTTATTAATTTTTACCCCTTTCTTATCTGAAATGACCACCATGCCTGACTTCTACAGCTTTGACACCGCTGTACAGGACTGTATATGACCCCTTCTATCACTCCTAGAACGCTTACGGTTGTTGTCATCTGGATGAAACCTCTTTTGTTTCTAAAATAAATTCTCCGCCTTTTGCTCAGGACAATTTGATTCGTCTCTGGAGACTATCAAAACTTTGAGCAATAATCGCTCTGTTTGTAAGACAATCAGACGTGTAAAATTGAAGAATCTTCTTTTTTTTTTTCTTCTTTCAATTTATTTGAGGCTCAGCAATAATCACTTTATATAATCACGGCACAAACTATTAAAGTAAACTAAACTCAAAATTTTATCACTATTCATTATGTAATTATTATTCAGCACATTATTATCAAGAATTATATTTAATTTTATTTTATTTGAAAATGATTATTTATAATTTATTTTTGTTTAATTATTTTAATCATTTAAAATCACATGCACTTCAATATTAAAATTAGAAAATTTGATAGAAGATTTGATGTAAGATGATTTTCAAATTTTTATACTATTCAATTTTTTTCTTTTGATAAATTAATCTTTCTTTCACGATTTTAATACACGGCGTATTCTGGGCCCATAACCTGTTGGGAATTTAGGTATGGTAATCGTGAATGAAACAAATCAATTTATTAAACAAATGAATATTATATCTTTTATTAAAAATACGCGCTCTAGGGTATGTCTTCACTCGTAAGAGATTTAGCTTAGACAAACTTATTCTTTTAATATTATTTAACACTGAGGTCCACCAACCTCTCTTCTTTTTGTATAACAAAGATCTCTAAGTTCAAAATATATATATATGAGTGCAAATGAAGAAAAACATATTGCCTTGCATTTACTTGGAATCTCTCGTCGACCCATGTACCTAAGGTCATAAAATTTGATCCATGCTAGCTTTCTTTTTCTTTAAGTAAACATATACATATTTTGAACTCAACTTAAATATATATACTACAACTTAAATGCAACACTGTTCGAAATATTATTTCGAACAGAATATTTAGTAAAAAGAAATAATTAAATAAAGTATATATAAGAATAAAGATTGATTTTTGTACAGAGAATCCAACAATAATTATACATAGTATGTAGATTAGGGTGGTCGTTAAAAATTAAATTTTCTCAGGCGCCCTATAAAAAGCTTATTTTCAGTGAAAAAATACCTGGGGAATTTGGTTTTTTCTTTTTAAGTAAAAAGAACACGTGCCGCAGGACGATCAAAGTTCATTTTTCGATGCAATCGCAGTTTTTTTTAAATATCTCATGAAATATGCAGATTAAAGGAAAAAATCATAGGAACAATTTTGTAGGAAATTAAATTCTTGACAAAAAAGGTCATTTTCAGTTTTGATATAAAATGTGTATTTACGGAGATATTTTTAAAAAACTTTTTCAGATCTTATCAATTGAGCATTTTAAGAATTACGAATGTTAAAAGTAACGTTTTTTCTTAAATATAGACAACTTCGTAACTCGTAACATATCAATTATTAATGCTTGTTACAGTTTCTATATACTTAGAAAAATGTTATTTTCAAAATTTGTAATCCTTAAAACGCTCAATTCATCAGATCTAAAAAAGTGTTTTTAAAATATCTTCGTAAATACACATTTTATATCAAAAATGAAAATGACCTTTTTTGTCAAAAATTCAATTTCCTACAAAATTGTTCCTATGATTTTTTCCTCTAATCTGCATATTTCATGAGATATTTAAAAAAAACCGCGATCGCATCGAAAAATGAACTTTGATCGTCCTGCGGCACGTGTTCTTTTTACTTAAAACGAAAAAACCAAATTCCCCAGGTATTTTTTCACTAAAAAGAAGCTTTCTATAGGACGCCTGAGAAAATTTAATTTTTAACGACCACCCTAATGTAGATTCACTGTATAAACATGTACACGTATAATTAATTCTGGAAATTATCTTTCCGTTAAGTTTTTCATTCACTATTGTTTCAAGCTTCATAACTTTTTTTCTGTTAGTTGTACGAAGAAAACACTGATGAGCTTTTTTGTAGAGAATTTAATTTCCTACAAGACAATGCACTTCGATCTTCAAAAAAAAATTTTTTTAATACTTTCATTTTTAAAAAACAAAAAAAAACTGTTTTTACATGTAATTCAAATGAGAAAATTAATACTCGTTGAGCTCTTAGCAGAATTGAGCTTTCGAGCTGCTTTTTGGGGAGGATTTTTTGAATACTTAAACTAACTTTTAAGACTATAAGACTTGGAAAAAAAAAAAATGTTTATTTTGAAACACCCTAATATTTAAATATAAATAAATTTATTTACATAACGAAACGATCATGATGAGACTCGCCAAAGATCTACCACGCATCCATTGCTTACAGATCTGCAAAAGATCTTCCAGTAGTTTGTGATGTATTTTTTAACATTGGAAAATGTTGTCTCCCCAAGCAGACTCACCGCAGATCTACTACAGATCTGTGAACGAAAGATTTGCGGTAGATCTTTGGTAAATTTGCGATAGATTGCTTAGTTTTTACCCGGGGCTCTGTCATGTTTTAAGATGAGCAAAATCCGTCTGGAATCGATGATCAAGCTTTTTCGATCGCCACATAATTGATCTAAATTGATCCAGTCGTTTGAAAGTTATGAAACACACACACACATCTTTTCAAATTTTTTAATTTCGTTAGCGGGAAATTTTAAATATAAATGCTTAAATCAAAATAGTTAATGCTTAAACTAAAATATATTTCAAAGACATGCAACACGTTATGTTACTGTATCTTTATCCTGCCTAATGTACTCTTACTTTCTTTTTTGTATTTAGCATCAAATATTGCAATCGATGAGCACAGTTGTGTCATATTGCATGCCGTTAAATGTATAAGCTCGTGTCTGGAATGACAAAATAAACTGGTGAAAATTGAATGAAAGAGAACAAAATGATTGAGGTTTATTTTATATGGAAAGTGTGTACGCACGAAATCTACGTGACTTTCACAATTGTTACTTTTGTTTCCTAGTAATAATCAAATGCATGTTCAAATTTTTACTTTTTCGCACTCTCTAAAAACGAATTAGTGAAAATCACGTGACAATCACTATTTGGCAGTGAATAGTCTCTTTTTGCTTGTGAAAAGTATACCACTATTTGAATTAGTGACATACTTTTCACTAGTAAACAGTGAATAGCCACTATTTTCACTATTTCAAATTTAAGAGAGCAAAATAATTTTACATTATTTTTTTAAGTTATATCCTCTATCCATAACAATACATTTAGTAAGTAGGATCATTAGCGGTTTTCGAACGAAAGTTGCCTGTAGAGTCTAATTACTTGTACAAATAAAGTGAATCTTACACTTAAACTTTCATTGTCACTAAAAGTACGTTTACGAGGGCAACAGTAAATCGAAATCAAGAATTAGTTGTCGCAACCTACTATGCCCATCATACGTGTTTGATTATTTCGTTACAATTACGCATATGTACTGTAAGGTAGGGGTAGCAATGTCGAGTATATAAAATCAAGTAGTATTCGTCTTAATCATAAACACTCAGTGACAAGTGCAAGTGTAAGGTATACAAATAAATTAAATAATCTAAGCTTATGAATGGACAGTATTTACTAAGTATAAAAATCTACAGAACGTTTGAAAAATTATCGCGTTAACATAACTGTGATATTTAATATAATAACTATAAAAAGTTTGTAACACTTTCCCTTAGGAGTTTTTTTTTCGACTTTTTTTATTTAGAAGCTGACATAAAACACTTAAGTTTGAAGTATTTCAAGAGTTCTCTCCAAGTTTAAAAAATTTTCTAGAACTCAGGAACTGTAAACGTTCGAAAATAAATGAAAATTAATTTTATTTTTTCAAAATATTTGGTTTCTTACCAGTTCAATCTTTTCCATGCAGGTCATAGAGAGATATACTAAAATTTTAAGTCAAATTATTAATACTTAAAGGTCGGTAAATATTTTTGGAAATAAATTTAACGAAGTTTTCAATCGTTTCAAACGACCTTTAAATATTAAAATTTTGACTTAGAATTCAATTATGTTTCTCTGCGAACTACATAGAAAAGATCAAACCAAAGATTTTGAAAAAAAAAGAGTTTAAAAATTCTCGAGTGACTTTTGAAAAATTTCTTAATGACTTGAAATTTGAAAAGCAGTTTTTAAATACTTCAAACTAACATTTTTTCAAGTGAGCGTCAAAAAAAAAGTCGAAAAAATATTGATATCCTAATGAATACCATTTGAAGATGAATCGTTTATTTGAGAAACCCCATAAGTCAAAAAAACAAAATTTTTCAGGAAACACAAAAAACATTTTTTTTTGAAAAACTTGACATTAAAATAATAAATAAATAATTGAATACAATAATGTTAGCGTCGCTGAAAAAGATTCCAACAAGAAAAATTTAATTTTTTAACTGAAACTACTTAAAAAAATTATTTAAAGTTGATTGACTTATGGGGTTTCTCAACGAAACGGAAAAAAAAGTTATAAAATCATTGTTTTTTTAAATATTTTCACTCAAATCATTTATTACACTGATAAAATGAAGTATTAAATATTTATTTGAACTCTGAAACTCAGAAATTACAAAAAATTATAATTAATTTAAACATTTTAATTAGTCATATAACAGTCAACAATAAAACAACATTTGAAATTAATTTCCCAAAAAAGCGCGAATTTTAAATTAAAAAAAAAAAAAGTTATTTCTGTAAAACTAAAACTGCATATGCTTATTTAAGTCATTGAATTATGGGGTTTCTCAATTAAATGAAATTGCTGTCAGCCCGTTAATTTTTTTTTAAACGCCGATTTGATGCATATTTTGATTGATTTCTATGGGGGGACATCCAAAGAACCCAAAAATGCAAAAAACCTAATTTCGTAAAAAACATGACTTATGGGGTTTCTCAAATAAACGATTCAAATATTTTTAAGTTTTTTTTTCTCAAATTTATTTTTTATATCAATGTTTGATAAAACACTTGACCTGTCAATTTTTACTTAAAGTCATAAATTAAAAATTTATAGTAGCACTAATTTGGAAACATAAATTTTTTTATTGTTTCGATTGGTTTCATGTATTTGAAAGTAATAGATGACATATTTCTATTGCAGATGAACATTTTACCAATCTTTATCCTAATAAGTTTCTGTTGGGTCAGTGCACGGACCCAAGCAACGCCTGTGAATGAATTGGACGATTTATCTTTGAACCCGCCAGCTGAAAGTGGCTCGAACGAAGTTCACGTTCGACAGAAAAGAACATTATTCCTTAAAAAAAAGCTTATTGGCGCGGGACTATTGGGACTTGGTCTGGGACTTGCTAAAGGGTAAAAAATTTAATGTGCATTAAAAAGATTTTTATTTATATATCACACTGAAATATTGTCCTCTCTTTATTTAGATATAAAGCTGGTTATCAACACTCACCTGAGGTTCATCACGTTTACGTTGCCGCTCCACCCCCCGTAAGATATGTCGAGTACGTAGAAAAACCAGTATTCGTAGAGAAAATAGTGGAAAGACCAGTAGGGAAGTCATATGTCGAGTACGAAAAACACTGGTCGCCACAACATGAACCATTACCCATTTACGGATATCCGTAATTTTTTAGAGTAATAGATTTTAAGAAATGGTCAGTTTCATTTTATACTCGTTGTTAAGATATTTTTTTAAATCTTAGGTTTTTATACATACTCCAATATTTTACATATACTAATGTTACTGTTAAAATGAATTTTTTATAAGTTAAATTGTATATCATTAGAGAAAGGTGAAGATTATGTTATAAGTGTTGAATAAAAAAAATGTTACAATGAAATTATAATTTGAAATCAGTGTAAAGTTTATTGTATAATTTTTGATATAAAATCAAAACTGCTACATGATTAAGGGGGGGGGGTCTAAGATACAAAAAAAAGAGCACATCTTTGTGATTTTTTTTTTTTCAGAGTAAGTGTATTCTGTATTTATAATATTCGTAATCTAGCATAACAAAGATTAAGATCACATTTCAAAAACTAAACTGTGTGACATAACAATTATCACACTGAGAGAAAAAATTGTTTTCTGAACTACTTTACTAACTGCAGTGTGTGTGTGTGTGTGTGTGTGTGTGTGTGTGTGTGTGTGTGTGTGTGTGTGTGTGTGTGTGTGTGTGTGTGTGTGTGTGTGTGTGTGTGTGTGTGTGTGTGTGTGTGTGTGTGTGTGTGTGTGTGTGTGTGTGTGTGTGTGTGTGTGAACGCTATAACTTTTTAACTAACCCACCGATTCAGTTGGTTCTTGTAGCTATATAATATATTTATAGGGATGGGGTGGGGGGGGGGCTCTTCGAGCTCGAAAATACTTTTGTATGCCGTTGTTTTCGAAAAAAAAACGTTTTTTACCATTCTTTCGCCAACGAGATCTCTCGAAAGAATAAATCGATTAATATGGTTTTTGGGTGAATTCCCTCGTAGGAAATGACGATGGGCCCACTCTTGGTCGAAGCTTGGCCCAATACTTACTAGTTCCGGGCCAAGCTAGAAATTCACGCCTGGCCTAAGCTTGATGGAGTATCGGGATGATAACTTCATGCCAGGTCTGACACTCCATCCTGGCCCAATGTCGAGTACCAGTATTTTGCCTAGACTGCATCTAAGTATTGGCCCAATATCGAGTGCCAGTCTTGTGCCAAGTCTGTAACTAAATAATAAAGCACCTATACTTATTAAAAATAAATTTAAAAAAAAAATTATATCGGTAGATATGTGCGTGATGGTAACATATGGAGGTGAATTTGGACATAGAGAGATCGAGTAGACCAATGGAAATAATCGTTTTTGCATTTGCTGGGTCTCGAACCTGATCCTTCATGGCTGCTAGGTAAGTCTCTTATCCACTAGGCTGTGAGGCTATTCGTAGAAGCCGGAGGTTTTGATGTACAATTTGTTATTTAGCTGTCTTATAATTTTAAGATATGTAATATTTTAAAATAACATAAAATCATGACACTTACTGCTTAAAGTTACTTGAACTCAAATAAAAATAAAATTATTAGCGAAATCGAACAAATTTGATAGAAAATTGACTCGTAGTCCGAGACTAGAAAACCAAGGCTCGGTAGCCCAATATTGTGCCAAGACAGGTCCCGTCGTAAAAAAATTGTTTTCTACAAGGGTATGGAGAGGTTAACATTTACACACACACACACACACACACACACACACACACACACACACACACACACACACACACACACATCTCTGCAAATGTCAGAATAGCATTCTAGCACCTTCAGTCGTCGAAATCTGATAAAAACTCGATTTTTAAAAATCACGGTGAAACCAGTCGATTTTTTTAGCGGGAAGTTAAAAAAAAGTAGTTTTAAATTATTTAGAACCATCTGTACTTTCTGCATTGTAGCACCTTCATGTAGAAACACTAGAGAGTCGTCGAAACATCTGCCTCATCATTACTATCGTAGAAGGCAAAATTAAATAATTGTTCAGACATAAGAAATATTACTATCTAGATGGTAACTATTACTATCGGCAATAGTAATTATTACTATATTAGAAACAAATAGTTAACATAAAAGCATGATAATGATTATCACATACAGATGGTAATCATTCCCTATTACAAGATGGTGATAGTTAGCATTTTTTTTTCAGCGTATATTTATTTTTGAAGTAAACTAAGTTTTAATTAATAAATATTTTAATTTTCCGATTGATGTTGTTTACAACGAATAATTCAAATATTTTCTAGTTCTTCATTATTTGTAATCAACAACCACAATTTTATAACTTTACTTATAAAAATTAATTTAATTGAAAAATAAGTCATAAATTTTTAAAATAAATGGCGTTTTTAAAAATGGTGGTAGAGTAAGATCAAATTGATTTGTAATCGATCAAATTTAATAAGTTTTAGGTAAAAAATTATGTGATTAATAATTACTAATTATAATAAAAATAGTACGAAATTATTATTTTTTTTTTCTAAATAATCAAAAATTTTAATTAAATTACTCTTTATATTTTATAAAACCGAGTGGTTGTAGTAGAATGAATAAGTAGATCATTTAAAGGTATCAGCTCAACATAACTTTGATAATATTGAATAATAATTTTATTTCAAGTTGAAACTATTTTCCGGCCTATCGAATTGTGTTAGCGGGAACATGTAAATTCGTCATAATAATTCATCGTGCATTGTAGCCCACTGCAACATGCAGCCCCTGTACACTGAAATATATTATATATAACAACCATTTAGTCGTACTTGTATATGGAGTTGCAGGTGCCATAAGGGCAGATAGATAGGTACATGTCTTTGTGGTACCCGGAAACCATATGGGCGTATAAAATTTTTCTTGTTTTTTGCCAAACGATGCATTTTTTATTTGAAAGTATAAAAATACAAATTCCACTAATTTTAAATATTTTTTACACCGTTGTGGCTCCCGAGGTCGGTGTCAGAAGCCATAAAGGCGTATAAAGAAAAATCCAAAACGAAAAAAAATTGATACTAATTCATTTTTTTACGTCTAAGTAGAAATATTATTAAATTATTAAAAGAAAAAGTTTTTTTGACAATTGTTTTTTTAATTTTGAAAAGATAAAAAATCGAAAAGATTTTCTTTTTTATTTTATTGTGCTACTTCTAGATGATAACTTATGATTAAATTTATATTTTTATAATTTTTGATGAAAAGTACATCGTTTGGTACAAAAAGAAATTTTTCTACGCCCTGATTAAAAGAAACGATTCGAAACGATTTACAATATTAAATGTCCATGAGAAATGCGATTCAAAAGTATTCGAAGTATTCAAAAGCATTAAAAATTATTTACAAGTTTTTGTTTATAATCGTTTTAAATCGTTTTTTTAATAAAGGCACCCTTATAGCACCTGCAACACGAAATGTATAAATAAATTGTATATATTAATTATAACTTACGCGCTGACCCTCATCTTGACAAGCATTTGCTCCGAAAGCAAACAATGCAACCAAAAATATTAAAATAATGAGCTTCGACATTTTTAATAAGTTTTGCTTATCTATTATCTCAAACTAATGATATCGTTAAGTTGAACTGGTATTTATATAATTGTATTCTAGCCAACTTTGAACTTTATGATAAAATTATCGGGAAAATGGCCTCGCACTTACGTAAAATAAATGAGATTAATAGGTTTCATTGAATTATGAAATGTTTATCATAAACAAATTGTCAACGTCAACGTCATACATCTTAAATGAAGGATCACGCCTAGCAATCATCGGGATGTTATATATTTTCGTCAATGAAAACATATTTAATCTAATACTTTAATGTCCTTATACATTAGATCAGTATATAAGATCTAGTTGAATTTTTTAACTTCCCGCTAAAAAAATTGAAAATTAAAAAAAAAAAAGGAAGTTATTGGTTTTGATCCGATTACCGGAAACCGAATTTTCATCAGATCTCGACGTTTTAAGGTCCTACTAATAGGAATCTATTCCGACTATTTTCAAGAGGATGTCGGTGTGTATGTATGTGTGTATGTATGTGTGTATGTACGTATGTACGGCTGTACGTCAATATTCTATTAAGTAATAGTATGATTTATTCGGGAAAAGTGAAGTAAATCGTTATTTTTTTTTTTTTAATCACCAATATCTTTTGAAATAATGAACCGATTTTGGCGTTCGAGTTGTCATTTGAACCAGTTTCTTAGCCACTGACGTTCAAACGAAAACTTTCATTAGTTAGCTGAACAACTTCAATTTTATTACAAAAAAACATTTTATTGCAATTTTTTCGACAACTTATAAAGTTTTAGAGGTAATTAGATTTTGGAATCAATCCATCAAGTACATTACAAGTTATAAAAAAAAATAGAGCCATCCGGCCTTACCCGGAATGGAAAGGTAGATTTCTTATGTAAATACAATAAAGCTACAATAGTGTAATTAATACTTATTTTGTAAGCTTAAACATGAATTTCAAGGAAATGAGTTATGCCTTATCATTTAGAAGTTATTAGAAGACTAAGCTGCAAAAATATGCTTTTTTTATTTTTTGTGAAATTTCCGATATCATCAAATTGTTAGAAAAGATATATAAAAAAATCAAGTGTTACAGTGAAAATTAAAGCTAATCGTCCAAATTTTGAGATGTTTTTTACAGAATTGATAGCCTGTTAGTATACGAAATATCAAGTTTACAAATTCAACTCCGGAGACTTTTTTTTGAGAAATTGAATGCCCTACAAGAATATTCTAGAGCCGAATTTTTGTCTCACATGGTTCAAAAGTTATAATATTTTTAATCAAAAAAAATTTTTTTGGCATGTTATTTAAATAGGAAATTGCAAATGGCTACTGACACCTTTCAAAATTGAGCTAAAAATTTTGCCCAATGGGAGAATTTTTTTTTCGATATTTAGGTCCTTTAAGACATAAATTCGATAGGTTGATTTTTTTGGCTCACCCTAATATATATAAATTTTATTATTATTATTATTATTATTATTTTCATTATTATTATTATTATTATTATTATTATTATTATTATTATTATTATTATTATTATTATTTTATTAATAATAACAATTTTAATGATAAATGTAATTATTATAGTATAAAAACTAATTAAATTACATTATATCATGAAAGACCTTTTTCTCCACCGTCCATCTTACGGTTTTAAATATATAAGGTACCGGTGGGTGATAAGGCCTAGCTAAGGGAGATTTTGAATAGAATCGAAATTATTGCATTTAATTATCAAAATGTATCATAAATCTTTATTTCAATACATTAGCCATAAAATATAATGAAGTAATGGCAATTTATACCACAAACAAATAAAAAATTAAACTTTTACAAAAACCATACGGATAGGCCTTATTTTACTACGGTAGGGTAATAAGGCCTACGGGTTAAACAAACTGGAATAGTTTAATTATACTTAATAAAATTGGTATTAGAGATGAATCATCACTTAAATTTAGCAACAATACTTTTTTAAAGACAGAAGAATAGATTGATTCGCTCAACAGCACTTAAAACTATCAGTATCCTTTTTAAGAGTCAGAAGACTAGATTGTTTTTCATGATTTCTTCTGCGCTACGACATCATATGACGGATGATAAAATATAGAAGACAGGGAACGTGGTATCGGGACTCTATAAACTTGTCGTAACATCTCTATGCAAGACTTTTCTACTAGAGTAGCCTTTAGTGGAGGCGGTTATTTTAAATATCATTTCTGTCACTAAGGCCTTATTACCCGACAGGCCTTATTACCCGCGGGTACCTTATATATACATTAGGGTGCTTCATTTCGGAGCCAGATTTTTTTTTTTCAAGTGCATGTGGAAAAAACCATAGTTCAACACAAAAAAAAAAATTTTCGCGCATGAAAAAAAATTCTATGTCGATTACAGACCTAGCTCATTGAAAAATTCGATTTTCCCATTTAAACAACATGGGAAAAATTTTTTTTTTAGCTTTAAGTATTGTTAACTCATTAAACAAATTAATAGATCGAATAGACTAATACATATTTTAGTAGGAAATTGAACGCTCTACAAAAAGGTCTCTTATCATTTTTCGATAAATCCATCTGTTTCAAAGTTATTAGAGCTCGAAGTAAAGTTGAAGACCTTTTTACGTTTCCGGCGAAACTATCAGACATCACAAAATGTTATTAGGTCTTTTTTGTTGACAATTTTATTCTCTACAAATTATTATCAGCAAAGTTTTTTCAAATTCTGCATTGTTTTCTAGTTATTTCCATTTTAATTTCAAGCTCTTAAAAAAGTGGTTCTGATCGATTTCAAGAGCTCGACATTGAAAGTTACATAAATGTACATACACACATACATGCATACGGACATCATCTTGAAATTAGTCAGAATAGCTTTCTAGACCCTCAAAACGTCAAGATCTGTAAGAAATTCGACTATCGAAAATCGGACTAAGACCAATACCTCCCCTTTTTGTAAAAAATTTTCAATTTTCTTAGCGGGAAATTGAATATTTTTTTTAGGTTTTCGTTATACATAACTCCCCAACCGATCGACCGATTTTCTTTAAAATTTGATCAAATCTAAATATCGAAATGCCTTTTCAATATCCACAGAGCACTCGCGAATCGGTCGATTTGTTACACAAATATCATCGGAGAACAATTACTTTTTTTCCAGCAAATTGGTTTTATTTTGTGGTTCAAGCGTTTTTTGAGCTCGAAAATTGACAAATAATTACGTTTTCGAGCTTTCCAAGCACGAAAACAGCTGGAAGTTTTGGAGTTAGCCCACAGAGTCAAACTTTTTTCAGATTGTTTTTATTTAATTGTCAATTTTCATAAGGAGAAGTTAAAAAAATATGCAAAGAGATTTCAATTTTCTCCTCAATTTATAATAGAGATTTTTCATTCTCAACTTTTTTCATTGCTATCAAATTAACTCGGATTAGAAAATACGATTCGTGAGGATTAAAAACGATAAAAAATTTAATCCTCATTAATCGTTTTTAATCGTCATAATCCTCATGGTTTTTCACATTTAATCGTCTCTAATTCTCAAATAACGATCAATTATTTTACGATTAAACACGATTCATGAGGATTAAAATTTTTCAATCCCCATGAATCGTCTTTAATCGTAAAATAATATACAGCAATTTCTGGTCCTGCATGAAGATTAAAAACGATTCAAAACGATTAAAACAGTTTTAAACCTCACGAATCGTATTTTCTAATCAGGAAAATAACATTATAAATAACCAGTTAAAAATAATTATGAATTTTGTTTTTATTGATGATACGTTAATTAAAAAAATTTTTAAAACATATTTTATAAAATAATTATAAACTAAGAAGAGTTAATTAAAATTTCATCTAAATGACTCGTAAACTTCATTAGAGTCCACTTGGCAGCAACTTTCTATGAATTTGATGCACTAACACAACCTGAAAAAAATGTATTTAATTAATCTTAAAATATATTTAATCAATATATTATTTAAGAATAAAAATGTATTATAATTTTGAACTTCTAACATTAAATAATCGGTACACTGAGAGAAGAAAATGTATGTTTTTTTAAAAGTAAAGAAAAAATTTTTGATTGAAGGATTTTAATTAGTTAAATAGTGCCAAGCGATTATTTTCATCAGTCAAGTAAAATAATGATTTTATTCAAGAATTTTATTTACTCGCTTAATAATCCTTGGGCTCGAAAACAATGTTGCGAATACATTTTCGAGCTCGAAAATACTTTTGAATGTCATTGTTTTCGAAAAGAACCGTTTTTTTTTTCCCAGCATTTCTTTCTCCCACGATACCTCGCGAACGAATTAACTGTTTTTAATGGTTGAGGCGGCAATCGACGGATTTTATTGAGTTCTAGAGCTGATCAGATTTCGGAGTCGATCGTTTGAGTCGTTTCTGAGAAATAAATAAAAAACTAAAAAAAAAAAAAATTTTTTTTTCGTAATTCGCCAATATTTTCGAGTCTACTTGACCAAACGATCTGAAATTCTCAGGAAAGTTGATGGCCAATAAGCTCTTTCTATTGCCACCTTAACCATCCAAATCGATTCATTAGTTGAAAAGTTACAGAGAGTTTACACACACACATAGAAACACGCGCACGCACATACTTCATCATACATCATCGGTTTTCTTAGCGGGAAGTTAAGAAAATTTATTTTGTCAAAAAAATATTATTATTATATGCCTTTTTCTTTATCTAATGTTGCTCAGATTAGTTTTGTATCTTAACAAACATTTTTTTTTTTTAAATAATTTTACCCTACCAAAGATTTGAACCTACTAGACCGATCTCGCGAGACTTATGACGCTCAGCCACGGTGGCCTATTCTAAATCATGTTTTTAATAAACTCTTAAGATATTCATTGATATTTGTCATCTTAAATATTAAGTCACCCAACTAAATGATAAAATTTTAACATTTAATAGTTAATAGAAGTAGCTCTCGATGAAATTAATATATTTTTATCAATACCGATGAGAAATTTCATTTCGTCATAAAAACAAATTTTTTTCTCAGAGCAAAATTTTTTTTCTAATTTTTAATTATATATTTCTTCAATTCTTTTTTTTATTTAACCAAATAATTGCTTTATTGAAGTTTTTTGTCGTGATAAATTTGAGAAGGTATCAACTAAGTTGAAGAAATATTTGCTTGCCTTAAGGAATTGATGCTTCTAGAAATTTATTACTAAAGTGAAGCAATAGTTTTCTTGAAATAAAAACTATCAATTCAATTTTAAAAAACAATTACTAATTTGAAGTATTTATAGAAACAAGAAGAATAATCACGTGAAATGAAGTTTCTTTCTTAGTGTAGACCCGGGAAAAATATATTTATAAAATTTCAAAAAATTCTTCGAAATTTCCTTAATAAAATTTTATAAAACTTGAAATTTTGTACAGTAAAGTTTTATGAAATTTTAAAAAATTGGACAGAACTTTATACAATTTCACAAAGTTTCATGGAATGTTGGAAAAATATTATCGTTAGCACTGAATATTTAATTTTATAAAATTTTACAGAACTCCATAAATTTCGTAAAATTATGTTACATTTTATAAAATTCCATGAAATTTTACAAAACTGCAAAAATTTTCATTAATTCATTCCTTTTAATAATGGATTCGAATTTATGAGTTTCTCTGAAAATTTATAGAATTTTACAAAACTATAAAATTTCATGATATTTGACAAAATTTTATGGAATTTTATATATTTTGTGTATAAAGATATTTAGCAATTTGATATAATTTCATAGAATTTATACTATTTTATAAAACTATTCAGTTTTAAAAAACTATAAAATTTTATAAAATCATTATTTTGTGGCTGAATTTAAATGTCGAAAAATTCGTACAAGTTTATAAAATTTCATAAAATAAAATAAATTTTATCGAACTATATAAAGTTTTATAGAATTCTATTACCTTTATGTCGGGAATTCTATAAAATATTACAGGCTTTCATATAATTTACTTAAATTTTATAAAATTTTATAAAAAGATTTTTTTTCTCGAGGACAATTTATTCAACTTTAATTCTGACTTAGTTTTAAATCGATTTATCAATAAATTTATTTAAAATGAAGATTTCAGCCCAAAAATCCTTTTACATAAATTATTATGTATGAAACTTCGTGAACGATATCTTTTGAAAAAAAACCATTAATTAACACAGTTTTTTTTTTCTATGAATACCTCGATTTTGTTACTAGGAAGAACCTTATTGAAACTCCTTGTCAACTATCGTTGGTTAGTCAGTTAGTTATAACTAATAAAAACTTAAAACCTACAATTCCACCATATAAACCCTCTTTTGTTTGTGTACTCTTTTTTCTCACGAGATATACTATCACTAATCTAACTGATGTGACAGTATTATTTGCGGTACATATGATGTACTACGTGCAGAGCACTTAATCTAGTGGCCGCCCCAAAAGTACGAAATCCAAAAAGTATTTTTGTGTGATTATTGCACGCTTTATATTTTATTTTATCTACAAACTTCTTTTTTTTTCATTTAAATTTGCAAAACTACATTAAATTTGGTAAATTCTGATGAAACTTTCCAAAACTACAAAAATTATTCGCTCTAATACTAGATTCAAATTTATAAATTTTTGTAAAAATTACTGGAATTTTACGCAATTCAATATCATATTATATAGTATTTCGTGTATTTAGTGTAGCTAAATTTTATGCAATTAAATATAATTTCATAAAACTTCATAAATTTTTATGAATCTTTATGAAATTTTTGAAAATCATTATTTTATCACTGAATTTAAATTTCATACAATTTTATGAAATCTTATTTTATAAAATTCTATAGAATTTATATCTCAAAATTACATAAATTATTAGAGGATTTCATACAACTTTCTGAAATTTTAGAAAAAGATTTTTTTACGGATAATCACTGCGCGTACTTACATACGTGATCGCGTATAAATGAATAGTATATATCATCGAGAAATGAAGATTTAAACTTTCATAATAAATTTTAAAAAATTTTATATAATTTCAAACGTGCTGATAATTTCATAAATAGAGGATATAACATAAAATAAATTAAATTTTATCCAATTCTAAGGATTTTGTAAAATTTGATAAAACTTTATGGAATTTTATAAACTCATAAATTTTTTGCACTAAAGTTTTATTAAATTTTATTAAATTTTACAGAATTGCGTACTATTTCACAACCCTTTGTAAAATGAAAAAAAAAAATTATCGTTAGCACTGAATTTAAATTTTCATAAAATCATTTTTTTTAATACTGGACTCAAACTTATGAATTTTTACAAATTTCATGAAATTTTGTGAAATTTTATGAAGTTTTATAAAATCCTATAAATTTCATGTCGTAAAATTTTATAAAATTTCACAAAATATTACAGAATTTTATACAATTTCCTAAAACTTTATGAAATTTTATAAAATTTTATAAAAAGATTTTTTCACGGGTTTTCGTTAATCCAAGAAAAACGCGCGCTCTCTAAACATGAATAAGTGTAATAAGTGAATGCTCACTAATTCTCAGTGCCAACCGAACCACTTTTTGAAATTAGTGGTTCGATTTACACTTGTAATTACCAAATATTCACTTATTTTTACTAATTCATCTTTGAAGAGTGTTAAAAAAAGTCTAAAAATAACCGAAAATAAAAGTAGGTAATGCTCCACTTTCAGACTATTCTATTCTTTTAACTCTATAACTTATACAAGGATCAAGATTTTAGCGTTTTCTATTTCCAATCAATCTTCTAAATAAAAGAAAAAATCAAACCGTAAATTGGTCAAGTTCTATTACTAAATTTTTACCGAATTGACGTTTTAAATTAATCAAAGTCAGTGAAATCTTCAACTATTACACTCACTAGCTATGAATCCCCACTATTTCTTACAAAGAAGTGAAAGAAGTGTCCGTCCACTGCCGTGCAGTCTGTAACTTTGACTCCCGGAATTTCATGCCTCATTGTCAAAGTTATAGAGCTTTCACTGTTATTACTATTTGATATATTAGAATAAGTTAATTTACCCATTAGATCCTTTGGTATAATAAGGTGGGCCGTAAGTATTTGGAGGATACGCAGGATACGAAGGATACAAATTTCCTTCGCTTCCACTCTGGTATCCGTATCCTCTTTGGGGAACTACATAATTTCCACTGTATCCACCAGGATGTCCGTATCCTCCATAATAACCGTTAGGAGCGTGCCTTAAAAAATGTTTAAAAATAATTACACGAATGAAAAAAATATAAAAAATAAAGCAATTGTAAATAAATGAGTTACATACGATTTGAGTTTATATACTGTAGCACCTGCAAGGCCACCACCAATAAGACCAGCTCCTAATCCAGCTCCAGTGCCTAAAATAAGAGCTTTTTTTGCAAGTAATGCTCCTCCCAAAAGTCCTGCTTTAGCTAAAAGCAATCCACGTTTCTGCCTGGTATGTTCTTGCAAGCTGTTTATTTCTTCTCCATCAATAATTAGCGGTCTAACAGACGCATATCCCATTGACAGGAAAGTAATGAGCAAAATGATTATCCGTAAAATCTTCATCTAAATTATATTATTTGTTAAATTACATTTATTTAAAAGATCGTTGTTATTTTTAAAATACAGTTACTAAAGATAGAGACTATACAGACCTTTATGAACCTATAGAGACGTACAAAAAAATGACGAGTTTAGGAATTCATAGGTGGCTTTTATAGAATATGCTCAATGTCCCTTCCACTCTGTGAATCAACATGTATAAGGACAAGTGTGACAAGATTACCCACATACTCGATGCGATTCTACAACTTAAAAATGAGCCATTCAACTTCACAACTTGATAATTCTCCCCACTAATTTTAAAACCGAAAAAATTCTTTCTTGGAATTTCAGGGCGGTCTATTAGATCCGGTCTTATATGAATTCATACTATGAATAAATTTTCAACAAGTTGATGTTAGTTTATTAAAAATTATCAATACTCTGATGTATTCACTATCTAAATTTAAAAATATTAATTAAAAAAACAATTTTTAAATATCACGAACTTGTAATTTTATTTACGATTTAATGTAATCTTTTATTTCTGATTTACAGATCACATCAAGCGCTAAGGACAATTTCAACCCCCTCCCCCTCAATCCACTTGTTAAGTACACGGGATTTCTACTTTTTAGTTGAAAAAAGAACAATTTACTCCCATAAAAAAAATTTATTAAAAAAATATATTAAAAACACATAAAAAATATATAAATATAAATAAAATATGTTAAAAAAATATACTTTTGATAACTAACTTTTGGCCGATTTTTGTATATATTTTAAATATAATTTAAATACATTAAAATATATCTCAAAATGAATAAAAAAACATGCATAAAAATAAAAAAAATGTATATAATTTTGTTATATTTTTTTTATATTTTCGTACATGATTATAATTTTTTTTCATGGGGGTAGTTGAGATTTCGCTGGGATATAGATTTACAAAAAAAAATACTTGCAGTCTTAAATTACAGTTTTAAATTACCTGTTTAGTAAAATTTGTTAATTAAGTTTTAGCCGAATAAAATTTAAATTTCGAATTATAAATCTTAGCATCAAGATTATAATCTTGACATGAATATTTTATGGGAGTTTATTTATTAAATAACGTTTATTTACAAATTTAAAACAACTGTAAATGTATATATATTTTTTTTTAAATCTATATCCTAGCGAAATTTTTAAGTGCCACCTGGCCATACCCGGAATAAAAAGATACATTATATCTTATTTCAATCAATTTAAAAATTTAATTTTTCAGAGAGTTCATAAAGAAATTTACATATTCTATTTCTCACTCTAGTACAGAACTTAAATTTCAAGGTGATTTTACGATAGCATTCAAATAATAATTAATGAGTGTTAATTTATTTTTTATTCTTTAACTTACCGATGCCACTATGTCTGCTGGGAAAATTTTTATTTAAAATTCCATCTTTAACTTTCGAAATTTCTAACAAGAATCACATAAACTTTATTGCGATCTTACGACATCGATTATCATACCTTTGAAACGCCATAAAAAATAAACTAATCAATCAAAAATAAAGTTATAATAGTAAAAATTAATGCATATTTCATAAGCTACCACATAAATTTTATAAAATTGAGTTATGTCATCATTCAGAAGTAATTTGATGATAAAGCTGCGAAAGTAAATTTTTTGGATGTTTTTTTTAAATTTAAAGACCATCAAACGTTTAGAAGAAATCGTTAAAATAATAAGCTATATACCGGAAGTTATAGCTAATCGCGTGAACTGTAGAATCCATTTCACAAAATTGAGTTATAACTTCCGGTTTAGAAGTTATTCAAGGATAAAGCGATAACAGATCATTCTTATAAAAATCAAAAAAAATTTCAAACAGCCACAACTTCTAAACTAATTGATCGATTTTGCTCATCTACGAGCTTCATCAAGGTAACCGCCCAAAGAAAACGCGGACCAAATTTCATAACGATCCGATAAAAATTGTAGCCATAATCATATATATTATATTAGACTGTGTAAAAAAAATCGACTACTTTTTCTTTCAAAAATTATACGGAATATTTTGTTCAAGATGACGAAAAAAAATACTATTAAAGTTTGAGCTCTTAATATTAATTTTAACAACCGCGTCATCGCTATTTTCAATTACCTATTTAAGTAACATGGGAAAAATGTTTTTTAAAGCTTAAAATTCTATCACTCATCAGCGAATTAGTGTATCGAAAAAATCAATAAAAATTTTTATTGGAAATTGAACACTCTACAAAAAAGGTCTCTTATCATTTATCGATAAATTTAATTTTTAAAAAGTTATTTAAAGTCAAAGTTGAATTGATAGTAAATTTCGGTTTTATTTGACTTTTCTAGCGAAACTATCAAACTTATCACAAGATGTAGGATTTTTTTTTGTAGATCATTGTATTTCCCATGTCGTCTATCATAAATTTGCCGAAATTTTTGAGCTATTTACTTATTTGCATTTAAAAGTAATTAAATAAAATCTGCCAGAATACGATTTCTTGAAACAAATTGACATTTAAATGCAAATAACTAAAAAGTTTTCAGGAATTTTGAAAACTTTGTAGTAGATAAGTTGTGGGAAATAAAATAATCTACAAAAAAGGTCCTATAACGTTTTAAGATAAGTCTGATAGTTTCGCCGGAAAATTCAAATAATACTAAAATTTACTATGAATTCAACTTTGACCTTAAATAACTTTTTAAAAATTAAATTTATCGAAAAATAGTAAGAGACCTTTTTTGTAGTGCGTTCAATTCCTAACAAAATTATTTATTGATTTTTGCGATACACTGATTCGCTGATGAGTGATAAAATTTCAAACGATGAAAGAAATTTTTCCCATGTTATTCAAATGAGAAATCGGAAATTGGGATTATGCGGTTGTTAATATTAATTTTAACAGCTCAAACTTTAAGGCTGGGCCGCACCTAACGAAATCTCGAATTTAAGAATTCTAATTATTTATTAAATAATTATCATAACAGCAATTTTCGTAGCTTCCGACTGAAAGGAGAAGACGAACTTCCTGGGAAGATTTTCATCATCCAAGTCCCATAAATATTCAAAAAGTAATTAGAATTTTTAAATTCGAGATCTCGTTAGGTACGACCGAGCCTTAACATTATTTTTTTTCGTCATCTCGAACAATAGTTTCCGTATAATTTAAAAAAAAATAGTCAATTTTTTTGAATCAATCTAAATTACACTAGTGTTTCAAAAAATTGACTTTTCTGTTTTCTCGAAAAACATTGAAAAATCGACAGAGTATCTCTAGACAAAGACCCTGTTAAAATATGACACCTTAATATTAATATTTAAAGGTGGCGATTCGCGATTTTCTATTTTCCATTTAAATAACATGGGAAAAGAAAAATTTTAAGTTTGGAATTTTATACTTCGGCGATGGATTATTGAACAGATAATTTTAGGACATATTTTTATAGGGAATTAAACGCTCTACAAAAAAAGTCTCTTATCATTTTTTGATAAATCCATCCGTTCAAAAGTTATTGGAGCTCGAAGTCAAGTTAGAGTAAATTTCGAGATCTTTTTACTTTTCCGGGGAAACTATCGGACTTATCATAAAATGTTATGAAATCTTTTTTGTAGACAATTTTATTTCCTAAAAATTATCATTGATAAATTTTTTTTAAATTCTGCATTGTTTTCTAGTTATTTCCATTTTAATGCCAAGCTCCTAAAAAAATAGTGTTCTGATCGATTTTAAGAGCTTGGCATTAAAATGGAAATAACTAAAAAACATTGCGGAATTTGAAAAAATTTATTCATGATAATTTGTAGGAAATAAAATTGTCTACAAAAAAGATTTCACAACATTTTATGATAAGTCCGATAGTTTCGCCGGAATAGTAAAAAGATCTCGAAATTTACTCTAACTTGACTTTGAGCTCCAATAACTTTTGAACAGATGGATTTATCAAAAAATGATAAGAGACTTTTTTTGTAGAGCGTTTAATTCCCTATAAAAATATATCCCGAACTTATCTGTTCAATAATCCATCGCCGAAGTATAAAATTCCAAACTTAAAATTTTTTTTTTTCCTATGTTATTTAAATGGAAAATAGAAAATCGCGAATCGCCACTTTTAAATATTAATGTTAAGGTCTCATATTTTAACAGGGTTTTTGTCTAGAGATACTCTGTCGATTTTTCAATGTTCTTCGAGAAAAAAAAAAAAGTCGATTTTTTGAAACACTAATATCCACTTTTGAACCGAAAATATTTTTTCTGTGTTTCTTGACAAAATAAAACATGTTTTACTTTTTTAAGAAAATTTACCTGAAAAACGTTCTTTTTTACAAATAATGCTTTCATTTTTTAATCAATTAATAAAATTTTAATACGGTTACGACAGCTCAAGGTCATTGGATGAATTACAAAATTAAGAGGTGGGGGGGGGGGGCACGGTCTAAGAATACCCTCAATGAACTAAACTTTGTAAAATGATAAAAAGTAATTCATAAAAAATATTATATTTAGTAGCGTTTTTGATGATCTCATCTTATATATGCCGAAGGTAAGTGACCGAAGAAGTATCCGAATATTTTAGCTTTATTCATCGACATTGAATTTCAACAATAAAAATGAATACGAATGAGTGATTTTACATGGGTATTGACTAGAGAACACCTATACCTGTATACCAAACTTGTTTTTTTTTATTTATTTAATATCAGAGATTCGAGTTTATTATGTCGCAATATCTATGACATCACTGTCATTTGTTTTTTTTTTCTGTTTTTTCGATTCAGATTGACAATCATTAAATCATAATTTTTCATTGTTTTTTTATATTTTCTGTCAGCGAAAAATCTTTACGACAGATAAGCAAAATTTGAAAACGATAAAATAATGAAAAAGAAAAAAAATAAAAAACAAGACGTGAAAAATAAAAAAACAATATTGACAGAGCAACAATATTTAACTCGAGAAATTATAATGGCCATAAAAAATCTAAAACCTTCTTATTGGAATTGGAAAAATATAATTATGAAACTAAAGATGCTTGAGATGAAAGACAACGTCGAGGTCATTAAAAACACGTTTGACCACGCCCTGGACATGAAACAGTACCGGTAAAAATACGTTATTCAAAAAAATAAAAAACATCCTAAATAATAAAATCTTTATTTTCCGCATTCTTAACATCATAATTTTTTGTGATAAAAAATAAATTAATTTAAACGTTTTATGGATTTTTTTTTAAATTAATGCAGGGAGAATTTATTATTGTCGTGTTTAAATGAATGTAAAAAACAATATCAAGGAAATGTCAATGAGCATCTAAGGATAATTGGATTGCTTGAGAGTATTCATGAATATAAATTGAATACAGCGCTAAATAATTATGGACTGATTTTGAATTTGCTCATTGAAGAATTCGGGGTTAGCTTTGAAAAATTATGTAGCTTACAAAATGATGATGAAATATTTATTCACTCTATTTTATTTGAAGAACAACATAAAATGAAAATAACTCTGCATGATACGAAAAGTGAAATGTTCTGTATGTACGATTTGTTACAATTATGAACCGTACACGAAGAGAAAATTCTGGTAACCATTCCTGCCCTGACGGATCCGAATTACGGTAAATTACGGTAATAACCGTAATTTACGGTACCCGGAAGAATTATGGCATTTTACGGAAAACGTACGGTACTTCACGGCAAAAGTTCTGTATTTTTACAGCAAATTTGCATTAAGAGAGCGATAATTTACCGTAAAATTGCGGTAACCCGGGAAAAACGAATTACATATGGTCATATATAGATCATATATGGGACATATATAACGATACATGGGAATATATAGTTTTCGATTGTTATTGTATGTGAATATATATAACTATATATAGTAATATATGGTCATACATAAAAGTGAACATGGAAATTTCTTACATGTCGATATCATGCACATCGAATATCAATCAACCAATTTTTACTGTAATAACAATAATCAATCAACCAATATCATATTTTGCTTTTTCGAAAGTGATTATATTCTTTCAATCTTAAGTAGCACAACTAAACTTCGTTGTAACTGTCGGTCGCATAGCCTAGTCGTCAAAGCGTCAGTCTCTCGTACGGAAGGTCCCGGGTTCGAATCCTACTGAAGCGGGTGCGGTCATTAATAAGTCTAGCGTTTTTTCTCTGAATTAAAATTTCTAATTCGATTAGGAATTCAATTATTCGCAGGTCTGATAATCTCTGCGTTGCCAAAATAATTAAAAAAAAAAAAAAAAAATTTTGAATTCAGTTAAAATTTCTATACATAGTCATATCAAGTCATGTATGGCCATATCAAGCTATATAAGGCCGTATAAAATTATATATTGTTATATATCGCCAATTTCTATATATGGCCATATATAATTCGTTTTTCCCGGGAAACCTGTGGTATTTGACCTCAAAGTAAACTATTGCACTGTCAAGAATGTAAAAATAAAAAAGCATATGTTGCTTACGATGAAAATGCCGCAAACTACGGTAAATTGTCGTGTTTAACCGTAATTCGTCGTAAAACACCGTATATTACTGTAAATTGCCGTAAATCGCGGCGAATTTGCCGTGGAAATACCGCATTTGAGGTAAATCACAGCAAAAATGCGGTAAATTACCGTAATTTACCGTTATTTGGATATGCCAGGGTGGTATGTTTATAAAATATCAACCAATAATGTTATGGTAATAATTACTTGAAAATGTTCCTTTAATTCCTATAATTATGATAATAGTCCCGACATCGTATGGTAATTGAATTATAGTAATGACTACCATACTCATAGAAAAAACTCCCATAGTCACATAGTGATAAATCTTATAGCCACATTAGAACGGTTCTTAGATGCGTATCTCTGATTGAGAAAATTTATTTGAAATGATTCAAAATAATTTGAAATGATTTAAAACAATTTGAATCGGCTAATATATAGATATACACTTAGCATGGATTCAATTATTTTTCTTAACCAGGGAGGGAATAAGTACTATACATCATGCACGATAAGAAATGCATGGCGTTCAACACCATGCTGGTATGGTCTCAAGACAGATACTAAAATAGTATGTGAAATATTCCAAGACAGTATTGTGACGATTCCCAGAAGTATGGCGTTATTTACTATACTGTATAGTACTGTAGCTATTGTATTGCTCACACGTATGCATAGCAGGCACGGCGAAACAGCATGGCCCTGAGACCCATACTACAATGCCGAGGGCACAATGCTACTAGTATTTCCTGCTATAATTTCTAGGGTGTCATAAAATGTACACTATCGTATTACCGCCAAAACTATATAGATGTCGTTGGACTAGGTTTATCTGCCAGAACATTGTGGATATGGCAACGCAGTGTGGGCTTGACGGCCATACTGACATTGCGGCATCCGCGACAACTATCGCCAATGTTACTATTCCCGCAATGGTCGAATCATTTATGCATGCAATTTTGCAACCTATAAAAATCTTCGATACCATACAGTATGGCGTTCACGCCCATAATGGCATAGTGATATCCGCAAAATATTTCTTACCGTGTGATAACTGCCTTAACACTATTATGGTAATGGTTACCATAATAATATGGTACAATTATTATGGTAAAATGGTATTCATTACCACAATATGATGGTAATGATTCCCGTAAAGTGAGGAATTTCTCAATGTTATGGTAATCGTTACCATTGATTATGGTAATAGTTACCATAATGGTATGATTACTATTACTATAATATTATTTTAACCATTACTACAATAATATGGTAACCATTACTATGATAGTATGGTAACCACTACACTGATAGAAAATTTATATTGACTCAAGAAATATTTTCTTGAGCCAAGAATTTATTTCTGAAGAAAACCAATTGTCTTGCTTCAAGAAATTCTTGTCTTGATTTAGATTTTCTTGGCTCTATAGATTTTGTATCTTCGATGAATAACTCTCGTGTCTTGACCCGAAACTATATTATCTTCAATCGATACTATCGAATTCTTCAAGCAAGACCACTTGTCTTCAACTAAAAATGTCGTATTATTATTTTAAGAACTTTAAATTTTTGGTTCAAGTAATAATTCCTTGATAGAAGATGTTTTTAAAGTAATGAAAAAAAAAATTTTTTTTTAAATAAATTTCTACTTTAACATATCTGAAGTAAATGAATGTAGTCCTAAAAAATCACTTTAAAACTTTTTATTTTTAAAATAAAAAAAAAAGTTTTTTTCAAGCTGAGTAAATTGATATCTTGATTTAAAAACCGCGCCATTCTCGAAACGAGTCGGTAATGTCTTAAACCTACATTTTGCCTATCTTAATCCAAGAGCAAGAAATTCTTGAACGAAATATGTCAGAATTTTGTTTCAAAACAAAAAAGGCTTCATCGAAAAATCAAATTCTCAAACAAAGAATTTTTTTTCTTTATCCGAGAATTTCAATTTTTTAGTTCAAGGACTTATTTCTTGAATTAAAACAATTAAAAAATTTAAAACAAGAACCACATTTTGAAGAAAAAATTTTTCTTGAATCAAGATAGTTTTTCTATCAGTGTACCATAATAAAGTGGTAATGATATATGGTAACGTTTACCATAATACATGGTAACATTAACCGCCGTAATATTGTAACGATTACCATAGTAATCTGGAAGTGATTACTATAATGAGATAGTAATTAGTACTGTAGTTTTATAGGAACTATTCCGATATCGTATAGATAATATGAAACCCATATAGATAGGAATGGTTATCATAATTAGTACGGGTGCCATTCCTACAATCGATATTTCAAAGCACCTGTTACCATACGTTATGGAAATTACTCCTATAATATACTGTAATTGTTACCATAAATTTCTCTTCGTGTATAGTTTAATAGTCAGATAATTATAAGCTGTACAGTTTGTCGAAATTTATAAACCATTGAAATAAAATTAATGTATATTAGGGTGTTTCGAAAAAATCGACTTTTATTATTTATTCAAATGGCCAGCAAATTCTTTCAGAGAATGCCAAAATAAGGACCTCGTTAAAGTAAGAGTTCTTAATTTGAAGATCTTCAGGTCGCGGATCGTAATTTTCTATTTCCCATTTAAATAACATAAGAAAAAAAAATTTTTATTTTTTTATTTTTCTAGCTTGGCATTCGCACCTCATATAAATCAGTCCATAGCATATTCTTTAGAGAATTTAACGCTCTACAAAAAAGATCTCTTATGATTTTTTGATAAATCCATCCATTCGAAAGTTATTGGAGCTGGAAGTCAAATTTATGATAAATTTCCAGATCTTTTTACTTTTCCAGCAAAACTATCAGACTTATCAAAAATATTATGAAATCTTTTTTATAGACAATTTTATTCCCTACAAATTATTTTTCTTGAAGTTTTTTGAATTCCGCATTGTTTTCTAGTTATTTTCATTTCAATGTTAAGTTCTCAGAATAGATTAGAAGACTATCATTTTTACGAGCTTGGCATTAAAATGAAAATAACTAGAAAACGATGCGGAATTTCAAAAAAATTCAAGAAAAATAATTTGTAAGGAATAAAATTGTCTATAAAAAAGATCTTACAATATTTTTGATAAGTCTGATAGTTTTGCTGGAAGAGTAAAAAGATCTAGAATTTTGTTGTAGATTTGACTTCCAGCTCCAATAGCTTTCGAATGGATGGATTTATCAAAAAATGATAAGAGATCTTTATTGTAGAGCGTTAAATTTTCTACAAGAATATGCTATGGACTGATTTATATGAGGTACGAATGCTGAGCTAGAAAAATAAAAAAATAAAAAATTTTTTTTCCCATGTTATTTAAATGGGAAATAAAAAATTACGATCCGCGACCTATAAATCTTCAAATTAAGAACTCTTACTTTAACGAGGTCCTTATTTTGGCATTCTCTGAAAGAATTTGCTGGCCATTTGAATAAATAACAAAAGTCGATTTTTTTGAAACACCGTAATGTATATTATTATTATTTTTAGACAAACTCGAAAATATTAAACGTAACGGTGACGACAGATCGAAAATAGCTCTAGTCCATTTAGAAAAAAAAGTATCTTCAGCCTGGAACTTCTTAACGACGATTCTTTCAAACTATTCTAAGGGTATTTTAGTTTTAAAATAAATATTTTTAGTTTACATTTTCAATATTCATATAAAATATATTCGTTTAATAGATAACCAATACCGTTACCTATCTTATGAAAATCTAAATAAAAAAGATAAAAAAAGTAAAGAAATAATTGTTCAGCAATTTATACAAATCACTGAATTAATTGATTTCATCACTTTATTTCAAAGTAAACTTATAAAGTTTCATTCCCATGAAAAAATTTCAAAAATTATTTTCGAAAAAAATTTGCTCGTTAATGATTATGCCTTCATGGAAAAACGTTTTATTAAAGGTAAGTAATTTTATTGAAAATCTAATAAGCAAAATTGAAATTTATTAATTTACTAGAGCGGAAATTGGATAAACTTCAATTAAATTTATTAGTAAAACAGTACAATTGCACTATGAAAAAGTTAAAAAATTTAACAAAGAAAAGTCACGATATGTTATTCCTCATTCGGGCATGTAGAAAGTTTCAAGTTAACTCAGAGAAATTACTTCCCGTTCAATGCAACCAAGTAAGATACGCTAACATAGAGTTGATCGCTGTACTGAGAGAAAAAAATTTATATTTTCAAGGAAAAATGCTTGATTTAAATATTTTAGTTACTTAAAAGCTATTTACGGGGGGGACCACTTGTGTGAAATTTTGAAAAAATCAATTTTTTTGTTAACTTCCCGCTAAGAAAATTTGAAATTTCGGTCCGATTTTTGAAAATCGAATTTCTAAGAGATCTTGACGTTTTGAGCTTCTAGGAAGCTATTCTGACTAATTTCAAGATGATGTCCGAGTGTATGTATGTATGTATGTACGTGTGTAAATATCTGTAACTTTTGAACGGGTGAACCGATTTTGATCCTCAAGGTGTCATTCGACGCTGCTTGTTAATATCTAAAAACTGTGGAAAATTGAGCTTGATCGATAAAGTGCGTTTGGAGATATTCCAAAAATAAAAATTTTTCAAAAATGTTTTTTTTTATAACTTGTAATGTGATCGATGGATTGATTCTAAAATCGACTGGGCTCTAAAACTTTATAAGCCGCATCGAATGCCATCTCAACCATCAAAATCGGTTCATTCTTTCAAGAGAAACCGTTAACAAAAGGATTGAAAAAAAAATTTTTTTTAGTTTTTTTTTTAATTTCTCAAAAACGACTTGATGAATCAATTTCGAAATCTGATCAGCTTTAGAACTTGCTAAAACGCGTCGATTGCCACCTTAACCGTCTCAATCGGTCAATTCGTTTGAGAGATATCGTTAGAGAAAAAATGGTAAAAAAAGGTTTTTTTCGAACACAACGGCATACAAACCGATTTTTTTTTTTTTCATATTTCAATAGTCTAAACCTTAAAAAGTAACATACTAAAGTTTAAAGTGCATATCTCGAATAGTTTTTTTGGGTTACAGCCATTTGAAGAGCAGCCGCTTATCGGTTCTCGAAAATACATTTTTCAAAATTACTGCAGTTATAACTCGAAGACGAATCATCCCATCGATTTGATTCGCATTGCAGCTTCTTATATACATGTTTCTACGTACCATGAACCTCCAGTTTTCCGATCGAATTAAAAATGTAATTTTGGCAGGCCAGAAATCATCAAATTTTCGGGCAAAATTTGAAAATTTTTTTTAAAACTCCGCCGTTTTGTTAAATTTCAATTTTTTTCTTAGCCTGAGGGTCATGGTACGAAAAATACCTTCTAGTTTAATGAATTTTTTGGTTTTTTTTATTTCATGCACTATGAAGATCGCTATCACTACAGCAGTGAAGGGACTTTTTTTTGGAGCGTTGAGATATTGTGAATTACTCGCTGAATTTTGAATTTTTTGGTACAAAAATTTTATCTTATATTCATTATATATCCACTAATATATCCTTAAAACATTGCAACATTCCATGCAGTAGTTTCCTTTCAAAAAATTCCCAAGAATCATCTTTTTTTCAGGCGATCACACTAGTGGTCCCTCTTAAGTAACTAGAAAATATTTAAATGTATAAAAATAATTTCACACAAGTTTGACATGTGAAATTTCTAAACTTGAGACATATTAGAACTTTGAGTGGAACTTTTTTGTACTTTTGTAATTTTACTAATAAAAAAAAAAGTTTATGTAAGATTTTATATACGTGAAATTTGAGCCAAAAATAACGTTTTAAAAACATATTTCTCAAAATATATTTTTACTACATTTTACCCTCGTTCTGAAAAAGTTCCCATTAGAAACCAATAGCCCCATAAGAATCCAAAAACGTTCATGAAGCTCCAAATTTTAGGTTTTTGAACTTTTTCGGATCCAGGGTAAAATGTAATAAAAATACGTTCTGAAGAACATGACTTAAAAAACAATCTTTTTTTACTCAGTTCGTTTATTTGATATCGTAGATAAACGTTTTTTTTTTACTATTAAAATAACAAAAGTTCAAAACAAGTTCTACTCAGTTCTAATCTGTCAGAAGTTTAGAACTTCCACATCTCGGACTTATTTAAATTCTTCTTAGAACGAATTTTTTTTACACGGGAGTGTCAAGAAATTATTTTCTTCAATCAAGTAAAATAATAAATTTATTAACCCTTAGCGGCCACATGGGGTAACTCATTGCCATAAGTGGAAAAACCTAGTTGTACAAGATATATGGGTGTTTTAAGACTTCTAACCGATTGTTTCATGTTTGTTGAAAAGTTCTTCAACATTTATAATGATTTTTATCGTCAATTTATAGATGACATTCTAAAAACTGGTCATATATGAGACCAGTTTTTCGGCTTCCTATGTAATGGAGTCGCATCTCACACTTGTCTACTACCAGCAAATGTCGTTATTTGTATCAATTTTGAAGGTTTTAGACCTTTGATTCAACTTTTTTTGGGCCTGGGGTAACTAGTTACTCCATGTGGCCGCTAAGGGTTGAAGTATATTAATTACTTGCTTAATAAGAGAAAAATTTAATTTTGTCAAAAAAAACATTTTTATAACGTCTGGATTGAAAGTTCGATTTTCAATTGTAATTTTAGAGATGAAAGTGCCACATTGCTTCCCGGCCAAATGATGAATTAACTTAGAGCGCATGTGTCAACTTTCGTCCCCATGTAAATATATATTTTTTAAATGTCAAAGTTATGACAGATCGCATAGTTTAACCTCACAATTTCCTTGTAATAATTTGTGTGTGGCATAGAATAACACTAATATCTTATTTTACAGTTATTGGTTATTTAAAGACTTTTAAATAAATCAAGACTAAATAATACTCTTTTTAACATCACTGATCCTTAAATTAATAAATCAATAATACATACACGTATACGTACCTTTTATAATTAAATAGAATAAGAATATTGGCTGAAAAAAATTAATATTTTATTTTTTAATACAACGAATTAAATATAATAAAAGTATACAACATGTAAATATTATATTAATAGCAAACAATTTGAATTTGAATTAAATGTAAATAAACTTAGTAATTAACAAGTATATTAAAAACGGTGTGAATTTTAACAATTAATATCGAATTAAACATTGACAAAAAAAAATTAATCATTTTTTTTGTCATTACAGTTACAATAATAATTTTTGTTTATTATAACTTTCTTAATGGTATTGTTTTCCATTGTGACGAATGATGAATAGACAGTGATGTCATTGACATCATCATTCTCAATTTCTGCTGCATTCGAATTTTTGTTGCTAATTTGTGGTTTCAAACGACCAGTCTTTGGTTTCTTGTTACTACTGAAATTTTGAATTTCTTGCAAATAATGGCGATTATGTTCTTTAATTTGAGGCGATGATTTTGCTGACGGTATATTTTTCGGATTCGCGGCAGCTGTACTATCAAAATTATTATGCTTAGTAGATTGCAATAGGGATGAATTTTCATTAACTTCAGGGTTCTCATTGGATTTAATGATGATAAAAGAATCGTTATCAAGTAAATCAGGTGACATTTTTTCATGAGTTTCCCCTGGTCGTGACTCTTCCAATTGAGGTAAAGGTGTTTGAATAGCAGTAGATGTAGATGGTGCGTTGTGAACTGAACTAATTAACTTCTGGTACAGTTTTTGTCGATTTGCCAATGAATTTTCAACGTATCCTTCTGCCGTTGTACTTGATCGCCATCCACCAAGTTGTTTGAGAGCTGTTATATTTGCCCCAGAGTTCGCAAGTATTGTTGCGGCTGAACGTCGCAAACAGTGGCCGGTGTAGGTCTCCGGATTCTCCAATTGTAAACAAATAGCTACGACTTTCGGTACTTCGCTGATTTTATTTTTACCGATTACCTGGCACGTACACTTTCCCTTTTGATAGTTGATGAAAAATCTTCTCGTATCGATATCTTTTGGGCGTAGATCAATGTATTTTCTAACAATTGCATAATACTCTTTTCCAATGATAAAATTCCGAGGATAATAGTTTTTATTATCTTTTATTGTCACGATAAATTGGTTTCCAGTATCCTCGATATCTTGGACATTCATTTGACAAAATTCACTAGATCTCATTGCTCCAAAAACTCCGAAAATAAGAATGACCTATAATTTAAATCATTAATTAATATAAATACTTTGGGGATAATACATGCTTTAAAAATTATTAAAAAAATACTTTATTACAACAATCCAATTCAAGTTGTAAATAATTTGTAAATAATAATAATTGTAAATAATATTAATTGTAAATAATAGTAATTGTAAATAATATAATAATAATTTTTATCTGTATTTTACTTACTTTTTTTGCTAGGTAGATTAAATCATCAAAATTGTTCAAGAAATTATTTATTTGCGATAAAGTTAAAACTTGAGCTTTTTTCGGTTGATAGCCTTTTGCCAAATTTTTAATAAAAGATTTTAAATTATGGTATGAATTAATATCAATTGCATGCCTTAAGTTGATCGTGGTTCTTAACATAGACCATTGGCCCCATAAAGTTGGTGGCTTATGGTTTTTCGATAGTTCTTTGAAGTACACCAAAAATACACTTTCACTGAATGATTCCGAGTTATTTTTTTTTTGCCATGATATAAATTGGTCATACGCGAAAACGTAGCGCGCTTTAGATTTCTCAGGCAATAAATTGTCAGTTATTAATTTAGCTTCATCATCAAAATTACGAACAATCTCGTCTCCGGTAAGTTCAGTGTCAGATTCATCTGAACTCATTGTGATTATAATATTATTTTTAAAAAATTAATATTATATAAACTTATATTGCACTTAATGAATTAATTTCATATGCTTATACTGGTGTTATAACAACTATAAATAAACATTCTATTGCTTAGTTACGCGTTGCTAGGCTACGCGACATCATCGAAAATATCAAATGGATGAGTAAATTAATTTAGAAACCTAATAATTACTATTTTATCTATTTTGATTACAACCGAACTTTCAATCCTAGCGTTATAAAAAATTGTATACGTTACACGGGAGGAAATTGAGACATCGCAACCTCGGATTTTTATTCCCCTCGCCTTCGGCTCGGGGAACAAAAATCCGGGTTGCAATGTCTCATTTCCCTCCCTAGCAACGTAATATACTATATTCGGCATGATTTTTTTTTCATCTAATGTTGTTCAAATTAGTTTTGTACCTTAACAAACATTTTTTTATAAATAAAAAATTTTACCCTACATAAGATTCGAATCTAGACCGATCACGCGAGACTTATGACGCTCAGTCACGACGGCTTATTGGAAATCATGATTTTAATAAACTCTCAAGTTATTCATCGATGATTATCATCTTAAATATTAATTTACACAACTAAATAATAAAATTTAAATATTTAATAGATTATAGAAGTAGCTCTCGAAAAATTAATATATTTTATATTTATATCAATACCAATGAGAAATTTCATTTTGTTATGAAAACAAATTTATTTCTTGGTGCAAGAATTTTTTTCTAATTTTTAATTGTCTTTCTTCAATTCTTTTTTTTTATTTAACCAAATAATTGCTTTATCGGAGTTCTCAATTGTAATAAAATTGAGAAGGTATCAACTAAATTGAAAAAATATTTGCTTGCACTATGTAATTGATGCTTCTACACTGGTCACAAAAATTAAGGGGCATAAAAAAAATTCCAAATTTTTGAGTGATTTTCAACATGTTGTGCCTCGGTAAAAAATGGTCGTAGAGTAAAAATAAAAGAAATCAAATTGTAGCCTCAAATTTCTAGTTTTCAGATCTGGCCTTAAACATTTTTTTCATGCACGGTTCCGGAGTAATCTTAAGAAAACCGACTAATTATTTTCGTGTCAACTTGAGGTTTTATAAACATAAAAAATTTTATAACATCTAGCTTGTATCGACTGTCAGGAGTGCAATTCGCAAATGCACAATAGTTGGTCGGCATGATAATTTATTTTTTAATATTTTTTATTCGCTTTATTAATTTATTTATTTTAATAATAAGACATGCGTTTAACGTTACTGTCAATAGAGAATTCAAAACATATGTACCCCCCACTACTGCTGCCTCTGACGGATCTTTTTTAAATCTTCAGAGGAAACACTAATAAAAATTTTCCAAATTTTTGCTCGTCTTAAAAAAAGTCTATGGGCTTCAATAAATTATTTTTGATAATCTGACCTTATAACTCTTTTAGGAAATTTTATGCCCTTTAATTTGCCGTGTATAAATTTATTATTAAAGTGAAGCAGTGGTTTACTTAAAATAAAAACTATCAATTTGATTTTAGAAAACAATTATTAATTTTAAGTATTCATGGAAACACGAAAAATAATTACTTGAATTTATTTTTTTCTCTCTCAGTGTAATATCAATTCTATTTATTTATTTCAGTTGAATTACTTTGAATTTTTTTGGTACAAAGTTAATACGGCAATCGTACTAATGAATAATTTAAAGCAAGAAAAAATAATTTTACTTCAAGAATGGGAGCATTTATGTAAATGTTTAAAATTTCGAATAATGAACTAATTCAAAACCTTTTTAAAAATCAACATAAAAAAATTTTTTAGTTATTTATTTAAGCCTGTACAAAAAAAGTTCACTTTAATGTTAAAGAATCAACTCATTTTAATTCTTTAGAACTTTTTCAATTGTATTATTATAAAATATATAAATAAAAAAAAAAAAAAAAAAATTACAACAATGAACGTAAAAAATAATTTTTTTCTTTATTACATAACAAATTACTATGTAATTTATTAGTTTATAAGTTAATACTTAAATGTTTATTTATGAATTTTTATAAAATAGTCATTCCTATCTAATGTAAATTGAGTGGTAAATGCAAATGAGTGACGTAAAAATAACAGTTAGTGATCGTAAATAATTAACGTGACACTTTTTGATTATGTGCAATATGAGATAGGAGTTTGCTGCCTGCTAAAAACGTGACAACGCCAAGTCCAAGGAGGTACCGTAGTGTCACGAACATGTTGAGTCTTAACCAGAATATACCAAAAAGTACGAAAATACCTGAAACAAACAAAGTTTACATATATAATTAAATATAATAAAACACACTAAAATTAAAAAAAAAGGGGCAGTACTAGTAGGGGAGGTTGAGAGGAACGGTGAGGTCCAAAAATTTGTAACGTTTTTAAATTGTGTAGAGTTGTTTGAAAAAATATTAAGTAAAAAATCTTAAGCCCGATTAGTACAGGGAGAAAACGAGTCTCGAAAATATGTTATATATTATTAAATATATTTTAGTAAAAAATACTATTGCAAATGAGTAAATGTATTATACTTTTACTCTTTACTACTAAATCTATACACTGAGAGAAAAAAAATTAATTTCAAGTAATTATTATTCTTTTTTCCATAAATACTCAAAATAAGTAATTTTTTCAAAATTATCTGATGTCTGTTGCTTTTAGTATCATTTGCGTTTCCTAAATTGATTGATGTGGATGAAAATCTGTTATCAACCGAAACTATTTATGAAGACTTCGATCTGGTTCAATTTTGAGATTAATCGGACAAATAGATTTCGTTTAATGGGAAAAAAAAATTTTCAATAAATTATGTTTTTACTTTCAGTAAATAATTTAAATCATTTGTTTAAACGATTTGAAAACTTGATCAAATCCAAGCTTTCATAAACTCTCGATTGCCGCACAATTCATTTAAAACGACTAATTTATATCGTAAAGCGGAATAAGAAAAAAAAACTAGATTCACTGAAACAAGTTCTCAATATTAAAACTAAACCTTGAAGACGATGTCCTTTTAAGTACTGAATCTAAGTTAAAATTAAACTCACAGAATTTTTAAAAGAGCTCAAGTAAGAGAAATTCTAGGCTACGATAATAATAATAAATTTAAAAAAAAGTCGTCATTGAAAAAAACTTTTATACTAGGATTCATTCAAATATACACCGTAAAAAATGTTGTATATCTGTGTTAATTTTTTGGTGTTGATTACTTTGTGTTAAATCAACAAATTTCACTCTGTTACTTTAAATTATTACAGAATTTATATTGAAAACTCAATCGATATAATCTCGGAAAAATTATTAGAAAAATGAAAGTGAAATCGACATTTTATGAACGTCAATTTAACTTAAAAATTTTCATTATCGGTTTGTTAAATTTAGCATTTACTATACACTGGAATGTTTATCCTACTAATCAAAAAAATTTAGTTATAATTTCGAATTATTTTATGTACTGTAAAAATCATTTTTTCGCTAAATAAAAATATATTTTTGTTTTTTTATAAGAAATTACTGATTTACTACTTACACTTGGTAAGATTACGTGATTTTTTTTTTTAAATCTGAATTCTAATAAAGAAATTGTTTACTATAAAAAAATAGTTGAATGTTAAATGAAATTGTTGTCACTTTTGATATTCTCAAAATATATAAATTACTAGCATACATGTTTCATGAGCAAGAACGCGTGTATTGTTTTTCGTATATTTATTTTAATTTGTATTGCTGTGTTAATTGTGTATATTTTTATACTGTTTTGAGCTCTTAGCTAATCACGTTACGAACAGTTTGGCTTCACATATTTTTCATTTCTTTTATATTAGGGGGGGGGGGGGTAGGTATTAAATTTTTTCTATTTTTTAAACTTAATGCATAACAACTCAAGAATATTGTGTCAAAATTTCAAGTCGATTGGAGCAAAATTGACGAAGTTACCAGTATTTTTATACCTGTCGGATTTTTATACCTAACCGACCCGACCGCTTGTTAAGTGGCAGATGTTTCGCTCTCTGTAAAATACCTAATCTAACCTCCCAGTTTTACTTATAGAAATTTCAACGTGACATTGATAATTCAGTGTGAGGTAAGCCGATAAAATTCGCTTATCGATGTGTTATACCAGAATTTTTCGTGTTCAAAACTTTGTAGCGTTTTTCCCACAACTCACGTTTTCAAAGTCGGTGCCCCTCATAATTTTAAAACTACTGCACCGATCCTTTTGAAATTTTGAACACTATTTCTGTACATAATTTACGAGGTAACGCTGGAGAGATTTGTTGGGAATTGGTTTTTTAATCGGACTATAAGAAAACTGATTCAAAATTTACAAATGTCCCATAGTAAACGTATGCGCAGACTACATGATTGTGGCCTATGCGCATACGTTTACTATGGGACACTTGTAAATTTTGTTCCAGTTTTCCTATAGCCCGGTGTTACTATGCACCCATAGTAAAATTTGTTGGGAATTTTTCACAGTGTACTGAGCGGGTATAGGAGCTGTTACCTTATAGGGATATTTAATTTTGTTCCGATACCAAAATATTGAGAATTGTGGAAAATACGCGTGAAAACTTTTTTTTGTATGCTTCGCAATTTTTTTAATAACAAATTTATTTTCTCATGTTATGACGTGAACTTGTCTTAATACTTGAAGAGACATATCAAGAGTAATGTAAAATCGAATTTGATATCAATTTACTGATTTTTGTTATTATAATTAGATTTTTATCAACAATTCAGAGTGAGCGTCGATTGTAACACTTGAACGAGTAGCAATATTAACACTCAGTCATGTATGGGATCCGCGCAAACTGGATGCGCCACAAATCTACTCTGGGATAGTGTAATTTTTTGATTGTTTCAATATTTATAAATGTTTAATAATTTATATTAAAAATCCCAATATATGTGATACTATAAGTTTAATACTTGACTTTAAGAGTTAATAAAGTATAATAGTATGTATTAAGACTGAATAATAAAAGCAATTTGATGAAAAATATCTATTTCGTTCCGTGTTACAATTGCCCCTGCACTGTGTTACAATTGCAACCCATGCGCGCCGCCATCTTGGTCCCTGACTTTAGTTAAATAAATTAATTTTTTAATAAGTTAACATTGACTTTTTACTAATTAACTAAGTCAGTCACATAAAAGATACTATCAACTAACTTTCTGACAGTTTTTAAGTTTACTATCTTAAAAAAAAACAATTGAAATAGAAAAAATAAAATTTTTTGTTACAATTGCGGCACCTCTCCCCTACTGAACTTAATTTACTAGTATTAGTATATATATTTTGAAAAATAACTTACCTCCCAATCCAAAGTGAAAAACGATTGCACTGAGTGAGTATGGAAACTTAGAAATATTGACATCTAACATCACCCATAAAATGAATAAAAGCAATATTGGAGCTAAACAAAGACCAGTGAATACATTTGACATAAAAACTGGAGGTCTTTTTTCAGGCTCACGGAACATGTGCTGAAATTAAATAAAATATTGTTATTGTCATTACTATTATTATCAAATAATTTCAATCAAACTTTGGCACTGATTTTTTTCTAAATATTTTAAAAAATTAATTCAAATTACATCCATGAGAGATAACATATTTAACTTTTGTTTTTTCAACTATTTTACTCAACAAAATTTTTAATTAAAATAGGAAGTAGTTTAAAAATAATTACAGATATATGTTGTCGCTGGTAGAAATAGTTACGCAAAACACTAAAAAAATAAATGTTTGGAAAATCCAAAAAAACACAACTCTAACGCTCATGTTATATTTTAAATAATTAATTCACTTCTATAAATTATCGAAAGATGGATTTTTTTTTAAAGCTAAAAAAATATTTAATCTGCTCAATTAACACGAAATATTTCTTGACGGTACGATACTGGCAATTTTTCTTAACCAAAAAAAGTAGTTTCAAGTAATGAAAAAAAAAAAAAAAACTTTTTTAAAGTAAAAAAACATTTTAAAAAAGTTTTGATCAGTCGGATATTTTTGTAATTTTAAATAATAAGATTTAAAGTGAAAGAAAAAATAAAATCAATAAGTTAAAATTTAAATAATAATTGATAATGTGAAAAAAACGATTAAAATAAAGTAATAATAAAAAAATAAACGTTAATAACAATCATTAGAGATTGGTGCACTTTGGGATCTTTCAAGATTTTTCTTTTGTTTGGAAAATTTAAAAACGCTCACTTGAATTTATGATTTCATGCAAATATGATATTAAAAATTAAGTTTTTTGCTTTATCAATAATTTAAAAGTAACAAAAATATGAATAATTGTCGCCCATGAATACTAATTTTATAAATAATTTATAAATTGTTCTTACTTTTATTTCCGACTTTGGTGTAAACAATTCAGAATTTTTACTGTATCCAATAAATTTATTAATATTAACAACTTCATTTCCTGTTTGCTCTGGGAATTTCAAATCTACAGTTGCTACATGCCATTGGAATGAATTACTTAAAACCGCATCACCAACAATCAAATCGACCTCATATTCACCAGAATAATAACCAAAAGTTTGAGCTTCACTTCCTACTGGCATTTCGAACTTGTAAACATTAGAAGCATCTGGTTCTGCCACAAAAATAACTTCATGAAGTTGTTTCTCTTCAACAGATTTAATAAGTTTCGACAATCTAACGAATGCTTGATGCACACGCATTGACTTGTTGTCTGCAATATCCCTTAAGGAAAATTTCATAACAAGTTTCTGTTGCGAATCAGCTTCTATTTTTTGATCTAATTTTTTTGGATAAGCGATTCTAGAAATATAAATTACCCATAAATAAATTTCATTTGAATTTATATAATAAATATAACCATTGCAATTGGCAGTTACTTACTTGACTAATTTCGACTGAGTTGTTTGATCAGCATCACCAGTACCGATTTCCAAATAATCAAGTTTTACTTCAGATAAAACTTTTACTGTTACAGTGGAGGAAGCTGATCCTGCAAGTACGGCTACTTTATAGAATCCACGATGTGGTTTAATATCCATGAAATTCATCGAAAATATAGTCCTGTTAGTAGAAAAAAATTACAATCATTTGTCGTTCTCTTTCTACGAATTTGAATATCAATAAAAATTAAATAAGTATCAGTAAAATAAATTTTCTTCACTATTATTGCAGAAGAACGAAAGTTTTAAGTCACATCATTTACAAGCAAATGTTCAATAATTTGAATATTTAATTAAAACAAAAATGAAGACTATCTTTTTTTTGTTCAAAAAAACGTTGAAAAATCGAATCACTCATTATAATTATTTTATTTTTGCGCGAAATTCAAAATGTATTTATGTGTAATTATTTCGGGCTTACTATTTTTTTTTTTTTTTAGCTCAAAAATATTCTTTACGATATGGAAAAAATAATATAAAGGATGCAAAAACTCCCTTCAAAATATCAGTCATGACCCCAGGGGTTGGTGGGAAAAATGTGTACATATAGCTGTGGTATGAGGGTAAAAAGTGCAACTATAGGTACACAATTTTTTCTACTTCAGTGGCGAGTCCTCATAGAAATTCAGTGCAATTAAGCTTCGAAATTTCAAAAATCTATTACGTGTTATTTTTTATAGATACAAAAAAAATTTTAGACCCAGAAGAAAAGGATTTTTTCTCGCAAAAAATTTTTACTTGCCCTTAGAAATTTTTCGCATTATAATTTGAAAAGAAATATTTTCTTGGAGCAAGAAAAAATTTTTTGGGGCGAGGAAAAAATTCTTGCGCGAAAAAGTTATTTCTAGACCAAAAAAAATTTCTCTCTACAATTAATAGTACAAAATATTTCTTGCGCCAAGAAATCCTTCTTTTCTATGTATAGTTTCTCATGTGAATCGTCTTTCTCTACAAGTTTTGTTTGAAAGTTTTTTACATTTTTTTTTCTTTTGTTACGTTCCCGTAACATTTATTGAATAAATAAATTTAATTTATGTCCATCCGTAGACAAAACGAAGTGTTTACGTAGATGAGAATTGGACTGCCTCGTTGTTCCCATAAGGAACCTGAGGTGCAACACTGTATTAATTTTTAATATATAATTATGCAATGATAAAAAGAAGTTCAGTTAGTCGGAGGACTCAGCAGAGACGAGTACTCTGCTGAATCCGAATCTATCAGTCTGCTTTTTACACTCCAATAATTATAAAATAAACCTATGACTAATTCTAAATTAATCTAACCTTATTTTGAGGTGCCAATTGGCACCCCACTATGTCATATCCATAACCCTATTAATACCCAGGGGCGAGCGCTTATTAGCAGTTCCACCCTGTCCTATAACCCTGAGTGCTCAGTAGCAGTTCGGGTTTCCTACCGATTTTCCTACCACTCACCTGTTACTATAAATATAATTATATGGAGGATTAAGGCAGCTATGGCTTCGAGATACATTTTAAATCGCGAAAAATAATCAAAATTTATAAAAAAAATCAAATAATTGACGACCCGACGCACCTGGGATCTATCGATACCCTAACGCCGTCAACCTGGTTAATTAAAAATTATTCTGTCTCGTAAATGCAGAAGCCAGAATGTAACACTTTGTTTATGAAATATTTGCGAAAAAACTGTTTTTGAAGGTATTTTAATTTTTTTTTTTATCAACCCCTGAGGTGATGACTTTCTTATTTTGGGGGTGACGGTGGGTGGCATCATAAACCTTCAACCAAATTTGCACCAACTTTAAAAAATGTTTTCTACTTCGGAGTTTCGACTGAACTATAAAAACCAAATCTCTCGATAGTTCAGACATATTCTGGAGCGCACATTTTCAATTAAGATAATTAGTCCTTTGTTTAATTAATTGATTCGTTTTAATTCACGGCCACCATACCGAAATTTCCAACAATGAGTTCAACTGATTAAATTTAATATCATTAATATCAACTTACTTGTCTTTGGGAGATGGTTTAAAGCTTTGTTTGCTGATTACAACAACGTCATCGTCCAATCTTGTTGCTGAATTAGCAACCACAGTAGGAACTGTAGGAAGTGCGTTACCAAAAATATCACATACTTTGATGTTAACGAACGGTTGTTTAACGGAAATGGCATTTTTCCCTTCAGCGAGCGTGATACAAATGGGTTTACTGAATTCATTATTTGCTAGAGTTTTTAACGCGGACAGTAACATGGCGGCACCTTTTACGGACTGTACCAAATGTCTTGAAAGTAAATAATTTGTTATTTTTACTATTTGTTCAGAAGTTACTGAAGGAGGTTTTTGCCTCGAAGTTGATAATTTTGCGATTCCAGTTACTAAAAGACCTGTAATTAAAGAAAATAACTTAGTTATCATTCACTTGGTACAAATAATAAATATATAAATAAAAATTAATGAATCATCAGTAAAATAAATTTTCTCCATTATTATTGCAGAAGAACGAAAGTTTTAATTAACATCATTTAGAAAATAAGTAATCAAAGTACTTTTTGTTTAAAACATAAAAAAAACTTACTAGTAACTGAAAGGCCACCTTCGAATTGCAGAGAACGACCGTTTACTTCATCAGCTTGAACAATAGTATCTTCAATTTTATCTAAAGCAAAGTCACCAGCTGGTCCTAAAACTGCGGCAATGTGATAGATGTAGCCGAGACTAAAATATTTTTAAATGATTTAAATTCTTATAATAAAAAAATTATTTTCAATTAAATTATTTCCTATCAAACTTAAATGTGATAATCCGAATCTTTTAATATTTATATGTACATTCGTATATCTTATCAAGAGCAATTATTTTTTTTTTTTTTTAAGAAAACATTTGTCTTTTAAGTCGAAAATGATTGGGAAAATAAAAAGTAGTAACTTAAATCAAACACAATCGACTACCCGCCATAAGTCTGGTCTAGAGGATGTAGGGGAAATGTTCTAAAAGTGTCGGAGAAGTTTAAAAAATATTTTTTTTGTTTTTATAACCAAACTAAAATGTAACGATAATTAATTTGTTAATTTTTTTAGTAGCTAACTATGATTAAATCTTGAGGTAAAAAATTACTAATGATTGTTGAAAAAAATTTCGAATTTCAAAAGAAAAATGTTCATGCTTAAAAAATTCGAACTCACTTTAATAAGTTGTCATCTTTTTTTAACGCAGCCTGTAATAACTTGACTAGTTTTGATATCGTAGATTCTGATAATTTTTGTGACAAAGATACATAGGCAGATACTGCATGATACAAATCAGGAATCGTGGACGTATCTTTCTCTATCACAGCAGCTAATATCTAATAGGAATAACAAATATAAATTAATGATGATCGTCCTAGTCTCAAAAGTTAATTTTCGATGTATAAAAAATTGTGAGGACACAGATTGATATCTTTATACAACTACGAAGATGGGTTTGAACAGAAAATTTAATTGTTTACAAAAAAAGGAAATTTAATTCCTTACGAAAAAAAAGTCAGGAATGTTCAGCAAAATTATTGATTTCCAAACCTTAGTATACGTGAAAATACATCTTCGTCTTATTTTACAAAAAAATAAACTAAAAAATTGGTAATTTTATGAAATTTAAATTAGCAAAATTATTTTTCGATTGATTAACGGAATCAAATGACAAGTCTAATACTGTGAGATTTAAATTGAGAAATAGTAATTAAAAATTTTTTACTTAAGTGGAATTTATGTCAGTTTTTTAGAATTAATCAATTGTTGGTAAAGTATTAGTGGAAGTACGAATTCCAGAATATTCTAGATGAAAAATACAACGAAAATAAAATATTCTATACGTTTAAAAGCCTAACTTTTTATGCATCCAATTTCCCGTGTAAAAAAAATTCGTTCCAAAAAAGTTCCGCATGTAGAACTTTTTTAGAACGTTAGTAATTTTGATGGTAAAAAAAAAGTTTTTATGAGCAAATTTAGAGTCAAAAAAGAACATTCTTGGAATTTTTTTGGAATTTTTTATGGACATTCCAAAAAAGTTCCATAATCGCCACCTTTGACCTTTTTCGAAAGCTAAAAAAGACGTTCCAAAAACATTCAAAAATGGTCCAAAAATCATTACTTTACAAACTATTATAGAACTAAAATAGACGTTCCAAAAACATTCCACAATCACCACTTTTGACTTTTTATGGATTAGAAAAGGCGTTCCAAAAACCTTCCAAAATCAATTCTTTTGCATTTTTTCTAGAAAAAAGACGTTCTAGAAACATGCCAAAATAGTTCAGAAATCACTACTTTTGAATTTTTTAAAGAACTAAAAAAAACGTCCATAAAAAAATTCCAAAAAAGTTCCATTCGAAGTTCTAATCTGTCTCATGTTTAGAAGTTCCACATGCGGAATTTTTTTGGAATCTTTTTCGGACGAATTTTTTTTACACGGGTTATGTTATGAATTAAAAAGTTTCGTTCAGAATTAAATTTTTTATAAGAACACATTTCTGTAAATTGAAATAAATACTTTTCATCATATTTTTAAGAAAAAAGGAAAAAATTATTTGGTGCCATTTGAATATGAAAAAAAAAAAAATCTAGAGAAGCGCGCAGTTAAATAAAAATATCAAACTATCCACTCATATAATTAAAAACATTATGTATCTGTGTTAAAAATCGTCCGTGTTAAATTTTTTTTGTTGACTATGTTGTGTTAAATTAACACATTTCACTGGGTTACTTAAAAATTTTAACCTAGTAAAAAAATCCAAATTTTCAAGATTTATGAAGTGTTACTTTAAGAGGGGTCTGAAATTTTTCTCTATCACACTCAAGTCAACAAACGGAACTATCCTTGTTGCACTTGCGCAGTAAATGGAAACTTTATCCACGTTTTTCTCTTAAACAAATGAATATTTTTCAAAAATCGAAACGTAGACTGCTAGTTAATAGAGTAATGAATCGAGCCTCGTTCTTAATTTTGTGTTTAGAGGTTTAGTTTGAGAGAAAAGCTTGGACAAAAATTACTATAGACCCTCCTTAAAATCAACAGAAAATTTATCTTGGAATCTCAATCGATAGTCACGGAAGAATTATTAGAAAAACTCAAAGTGAAATCGACATTTTATGAATGTCAATTTAACTTGAAAATTTTTATTATTGATATATTCAATTTACCATTTACTGAAATCCGGAATGTTTATTGTACTAGTAAAGAGATTAAGTGGAATGAAATTAACTGGAATGAAATATAACGTGATTTTTTTTTAAATCTTGACTGTAATAAAAACATTATTTGCTATCAAAAAATAGTTGAATATTAAATGATAATTGTTGTCACTTTTGACAACCTCAAAATAATATATAAATTATAGTTAATCAATATCCATGATAAAAAAGTGAAATGTTAAAGTAGATATTTTTTTGTGACGCCACTGGCCGTTAAAAAGTGTTGAATTAACTTGTGTTACTACCCAAATTTTGTGTTGAAATTTTAATACAAATTTAACACAAATAGGGTAGAAGTACTATTTGTGACCACTGCTCCATTTCTGGATATGAAATACTTTATTTTAATTAATGAAAAGGTGTTAAATAAAAGTTTCACTTTAAGAGTGTGATAAAAGTATCTTTGAACACATTTTAAAAAATGATTCACTGCGTCTTTTGCAAGTTATTTAATTGGAATTTTTCAAGTGTCCAAAACTGGAACTAATGTGGCCAAAAACGGTACCTCTACCCTAATCTGTGTTATGAAACAACACAAATATTACGAACTGATTCTAAAATTCAGATTATGTTGATTTTATCACAATATTTTTTACTTTGCAAGAGGTTTTTTATATGCAAAAACTAATTTTTTGATTAAGAAAATTTAAAAACACCCTAATATGATTCTTGATAGCACGAGTTGCTCGTCAAAAAGTTTGTATTCATTAGTTTGCGACCAACTTGACGACAACTCTAACTTTTGCAATTTTTGGCGAAAGGTTACCGCTAACTTTCTGAAAAGTTGGCGCCAGGGAAGAGCCGCAATTCGAAGGCAGGCTTCTGAGAAAATTGAAGGCAACTTTCCGTCAACTTATGGATTGCCGACTTTCTCAGAAAGTGTCTATCAACTTTGGAAGTACTAAATTTTGCGGCCAACTTGGCGTCTAGTTTCGGCTGTTAGTTTGACGCCAGTTTCGCGTCAACTTGGCTATCAGGGATACTGAAGTTTGCCGACGTCTAATAATTTTTGATTTTTTTTTTAAAACGATAAATTATATTTAAAAAATATTTCAAAAATTGCCTCCCTATTTTTTAAAATTTTCTAAATGTGCATTTTGTTAATTTTTTTTTTTGTGTGACTGATTTGTTAAAAAATAATCCGAAACTGGTTATAATTGTCTACCAATTTTAGGGTCGTCTCCAATATTTACAAATATTATAAGAAATTAATTTTCTACACACTTTTGACAATGAAGATACAGGCAGCGATTGACAAGATCCTATACTCTGCCACGTAGATACGACGTAAAAAATATTCTCAGGACTCATATCAGCATCATTTCCGGCGTTTTTAATTAAATATTTACATATCTCCTGCAATTAAAGAAATTATATAAATTAACTTTTGCGCTCATAAAATAATCGCATTAAAATTTAAAAAAGTATTTCTTCAGTAAGACTAATCATACAATCATAGATTATCAATATGTGCAATTTTCATCATTTTGAAATACAAATAATTAAAGGTACTGAAAGTAACAAATAAATAAATTTTCTTACCGCAGAATTAGGAATCGCTTTTCCTAGTAATTTATATCCAAGAACAGCATAATAAGTAGACTGGACATCAGATAGTTTGAATCCTGGTTCAAGGACTTTTTGTAGTCTATTTTTATCATCGTCAGTTAAATACGAACTTGTTGAAGGTGTAATATCTGGAACGGCGAAGCTCAATCCCAATAGGGTTGCCACGACGACAATCCATTGAGCTAAAAAAAAAAAATTTTATTTTTCTCTGCTATTATATTACAATTAAAAATAATAATAAAATAATACGCTATTACGTAAATTTAATTTAAACTTTTTAAGATATAGATAAAAAAAAATTGATTAAAATAATATGATAAATATTTATAATTTTTTTAAACCGACATCAGATTAAAATAATACTGTGGAAAAAAAATTAATTTCAGAATTGATAGATATTAAAAATCTTTTAATTTAATATAAATATTGATACAATTTTAATTTTAATTAATAATACTTACATATTTTCATCGTGAAACGAATTATTAGTTAGCCGGCAGCCACGTCGGCTTCTCAAACAAAATGGCTCTGTCTTCATGGCGTTTATTATGCGGAGAGGGTCTGATTTAACAGGAAATAGCTGGTACACTATATACGTAATACGTTTTTCCGGTAGTATGCATTTTGGCGGGAAAATTTAAAAATATTTTGTTTCAAATTTAAATAATACTGAAGTTAGCCGTCTAATAATTTTTTGATTTTTTTAAAAACGATAAATTATGAAAAAAAATATTTTAAAAAATCGATTTTTTAATTTACTGCATGTGAATATTTTTTTTGTACTTTATTTGTTGAAAAAAAATCCGAAATTTGTTAATTGTCTACCAACTTTAGGATCATAATTATAAATGTTAATGTAGCTGATGATTATCAATTTTTTAAATTTTGAAATTGATGAATTAAACGTGAATCGAATAAAATTTAAAAAATGCGCATTTATAGAATTTGAAAATCAGTATGTGCATTTATTTTTGTTTTTATATTTTGAATTGTTTAATTCTACTAATTAATTGTTAGTATAGCAATTTTCACAGCTTCCAAGAAAATAGATTTTCAAGACGCAATTAGACAGGGTGATCACGAACCAGGAAAACCGGGAATATCGGGAATTATCAGAAAATTTGATGCAACCGGGAAATTTCATGGAAATGTCAGGGAATTTCGAAAAGTATCCGGGAATTAAATTGTAACAGTTCAAAATTTAAAAAATTTTAAATTATACACTAGTTATAAAAATTAAGGGATACAAAAAAAATTTCAAATTTTAAAGTGATTTTCAGCAGGTTGTAGATCGAAGGAAAATGGTCAAACGCCAAAAACAAAAAAGGCAAATTGTAACTTCAAGTGTCTAATTTTCTGATCGGGTCTTTCAATTTTTTTATTATGTGCAGTTCTAGAGTAATCCTAAGAAAACTATCGGAAAAGAAATTTGCCAAATTTTTGCTCGTCTTAAAAACGGTCTTCGAGATTCAATAAATTTTTTTCGATAATTATGATTGATTTTTTATTGCTCCGGAACCGTGTAAAATAAAAAAATTTAAAGACCCAGATCAGAAAACTAGACACTTGAAGCTACAGTTTGACTTTTTGTTTTTATTCTACGACCATTTTCCTTCGGGTTACAAACTGTTGAAAATCACTAAAAAATTTGAAATTTTTTTAATATCCCTTAATTTTTGTAACCAGTGTATTTTGAATTTATTTAAATCATAAAATTTCTTATTAAATATTTTAACTGATACATTATTTAACATCGAATAATCAAAAGTAGGCAATATTCATTTATTTTATTGCCCTTTTTTTCAGGTTTCTCGCATGGTTTAATTATCAAATTTAATTATTAAAAATGAAAATATAATAAAAACTTTGAATATCTAAATGATACAAATAAAATTTCTAAACCAGGGAAAAATGTGAAAAACTTTACTGGAAAACCGGGAAATGTCAGGGAATTTTGAAACCATTTCTTTGTGGCCACCCTGTTAGAAAAGTAAAATTTGAAAATTCGGTAAGTTCTGCCCATTTTTAAGGGTTGCTGTAATGATAATCAATTAATAAATTAATAGCAATCTAAAATTCTAGAAATTGTTGAGTACGACCGAGCTTTAGTAGCGTTGCATAATACGATAAAAAATGAATAGATATATGAACGAAAAGATATTTAAAAAAAAATAAGTGTAATAAAAAAATAATAATTCATAAAGTTACATAAACGTATTGATAAAAACGTATTAAGAAATAAATATCTCTAAAAAACAACAGCTAGATACTTATAACTAAGGATTCGTAAAAATTCGGGTCTTTTAAAATTTAGATAAAAACATCCCTGGTGGAAATTATTCGGAATTTCTCTGAAAAACTCAGTTCTTAAGTTCTAAAGACTTTTTCAGAGAGACAGAGAAAAGGCCGAAAAATTTCCACCAGGGATATATTCTCGATTAAAAACTCCGATTGAATCTGCTTGAAAATCGGATTTATTTCAGATTCAATCTGGTTCGAACATTCAATCAGAATTACTCGGGAGCGTATCTAATTGAATTTCAATCGGAAAAAAAATATTCATTATTTTCCGATTAAATTCAATTGAAATATTTTTATCGGATTCAATTGGAAAACAATATTTTTTTGTCAATTATTTTCCGATTGAATCCGATGAAAATATGTTCAATTAGATTTTATTGGGTTCAATCATGGAGAATAGAGACTCTATTCTCCATGGGTTCAATAAAAATTAGGCTAAATCAGAGTAACGAGAATTAAAAATTCTCAGCAGCTGTTGAAAAATATTTGGGCCTTGCAGCTCCTAGGAGATGACTCTACCGATGGCTGATTTCTTGTGCTCTTTTGGATCTTACAGACTACCTAGAATTTTTATTTTTGGTCTCCAAGCTATTAAGTAGCCTGTAAGACCCAAAAAAGTTTTCATCCGCTGCTCAAAATTTTTAGTTCTCGTCTTCTAGCTACTAGACATGTGTTTTTGTCAATGAAATGTTTCCGATGTAGTTTAATTTTTTTATTGCAAGTTTGGAAAAGTTGTATCCACGATTTACGATTACGAAAGTCTTATTTACGTTTTCGTACGTCAACTACGTCTAAAACACGTTCTTACGTCTATTTACATCTTCAAAGGTTGAACTTACGTTTTCACTTAGTACTTTCAATCTACGATTTAAACTTCGACTCAATATTTGACAATAAAATCATAATATTAAAGGGTCCGATTTACAAAAGTTTAAATTTTCAAAGTTCATTAGATCGATCACCAAATTATTATGCTACTAGTTGTTGATATTTTGTTCATGGGTTCGAGTTTATTTCTCCTTTATTAATATTTACTCTCCTCAGTCCCGATGCATCATTTTGTTTGCGATTTGAATAATTTTTTATAAGTATACTTATACACGGAAAGAAAATTATGGCAGCGGTTCCCATAATTCTGTGAAATTTTTTCCTATACTATCATAGGAATTACGACCATAAATTATAGGAGCGGTTCCTATAATTATGGGAATGATACTCATAACACTATAGGAATGGTTCCTATAATTTATAGGAACCATAATATTATGGGAATGGTTCCTATAATAGCATGGGAACTATTTCCATAATATTATGGGAATGATTCCCATAATGCGATTGGAATGGTTCCTATACCATTATGGGAATCATTCCCATAATATTATGGGAATAGTTCCCATACTATTATAGGAACCATTCCCATAATATTATGGGAATGGTTCCCATATTATCATGAAAAAATTAATTTAAAGAAGTGTGGTAATCACTTCTACAATACACAGAAATATTATTAAACATAAAAACAAAAATTCAAACATTGAAAAAAAAAATCGTATTTGGCAAAAAAACATTAAAATTTTTAACAAGAATTTTTTGTCAGCACAAAACATTCAAGAAAATTCAAATTTTGGGAAATTTCTACACTATTGTACAAAAAAAAAATTTTATGATATTATAGGGATGGTTCCCATAACATTATGGGAATAGTTCCTATACCAATATAGGAACCATTCCCATAATAGTATGGGAATGATTCCCATAATGGTATGGGAATGATTCCCATACCATTATGGGAATGGTTCCCATAATGGTATGGGAACTATTCTCATACTATTATGGGGATGGTTCCCATAATATATGGGAACCATCCCTATAGTAGTATAGGTACTATTCCCATACCATTATGGGAACCATTCCCATAATGCATAGGAAAACTTCCCATAATTTTCTTTCCGTGTAGATCTTTTAAGAAGCAAAAAAACATATTTTATATTTTTTCTAATTTATAGTTTTTAAAGCCTTCTATTTTAAAGCTGTAGCAATAATTATTTTTATGGTTCAGCAAACAGCGGCTAGTTGCAAAATTGTCCCCTATACGGGACATCAGGATCGAGAGGGTTATAGATACTTGAATTAATTATAATTTTTTTTATTTTCTATTAATACAAATTGCGTAAATTATTTTAAATGACTACATAAGAAGTTATAACACAGACTTTTTAAATATTAAAAAAAAATTTTTTGAAATAAAGTCGTTAGAAAATTAAGGGAACTATTTTTAAATGGAAGTATTTTATATAAAATTAACAGTAATATATATGTTTAAACTATTATTTTTTATTCGTTTATAGATTATTAAAAAACGAAAGATTAAAATTAAAAATGCTTTTAAAATGAATGACACTGTAATAATTTTATCTAAACTATTTAGCTTAACAAACGTAATTGAAATAATTTCACATTTTTTTACTAATTTAAAAAAAAATTAAGTAATTTACAGTTACAATATGTAAATTAAACTTATTTGTTTACATTGTCACTTAATTTGTTATACATAAACTACAGCAATATTAAATTGGAATTATTTATTTATACATTTATTATAATATATTTATTATATTAATTATATCATACGCTATTATATCATTACGTTAAAATAAAATGGTAACGCAAATGATAGTTCAATTAATTAAAAATTTATTATTAATTTCTCTAGATAATGACGCATGGATGAATTTAATGAATTTAAAAAACCGATGATTAAACACAAATTATTGTCATAATCAATAAGCAAATATCGATAATTAAATTCAAATATATAAATATTATTCAGTATATATACACAGCCACGTTTTATTCTCAGAATACCCTACGCTAATTTACATCAAATTTTTCTTCCCAGTAATTTCGGTCGTTTATTATTTTCATTAATTTTCAATATTAAATATCAATACATGAAAAATATTTATATCCTCATATTTTTTTGATTCTTTTTTTTAATTAGATTATTTACAAACAAAAAATAATCTTATCGCAAGCGTAGTTAAGAGTAATAAGTAAATCATACTTATGTTTTCCCGCTGCTTTTTTAAATATTTACAGAAAAAAATACTTGATCCGACATTATTCAAGTTTCGTGGTATTCTCAGTACTTGATGTTTTATAAAACTGGTATAAATAATTACAATGATAATATATAAATGATTCATTTAAAAATGATTGATATGAAAAACGACCAATTTTTAAAAAAATAATCTTACTTAAATAATTTATAAATTTAAACAGCAAATGAAACTTATTTATATTCAGTCCGAAGGTCCTTGACCCCATCTCGACTTTACTTTAGATGTTTTGGAAGGTGACAGAGAACTATCATCATCGCTAACTTTACGTTTTATAGACAGAGCAGTACCAGTTTGCGGTATAGCTTTTTGAGATGCCAGCATAAATCGCGAAACTTCAGACGTAGGTGGAGTAGAAGGGAATGTCGGAAGGTCTTCATCTTCAAGCCCCGGAGGTTTTGGTTGTTCCGAAATACGATTTATTTGTACTGATTCAATAACTTTAGTAGGATAACTTGTGTCTGAGGAATCCATAGATGATGTGGAAAATTCCGAGCTGCCTACTTCTAGTGGCTGAACAGGATTGAAGCTCTGTATTTTTGGTACTGAGGTTACTGAAGCTGCTGCAACTGCGGCAAGTTCTTCTTCGGCTTTCTTAATAAGATCCAAATCACTCAACGATCGTAATGTACTTTTATTTTCTTTAGCAACAGCTGTTGGGGTGTAGGCTTTTTCGAGTTTTTGATAATTCAATGAATTAATTGAAGTCAAAAATGACGCACTTGGTTTTGAAGGTAAATAAGAATCAAATTTCGAACATTCTTGGCGCTTAACGTTAGCTAAAATTTCTTGGAGATTCGGTGGTATTGTGATATCTGAGACCTTATCAAGAATCGGTTGGGCAAATTTAGCAAGACCTTGAGGAGGTGGAGTAAAGGAACGTACATCCGTAGGACTGTACGCTTCATTTGAGTCATTGGTGTCAGAAGGATCAAGTCCAAGACCAGGTAACGTAGGAACAGGGTCACTACGAAAAGAAGAACTAATACTTTGTATCTGTTGCTTCTGTTCTTCAATTTGACGATTTATTTCATCCATTTTTCTTTGAAGTTCATTTGAATCTTTATTTGTTTTTATTAAACTATTAGAAGAAGTTAAATTTGATAATTTATCATCAGCGTCATCATCAATATCACCAGGGCTGTATGGTTCATCATCATCATCTTTTTCCATAAGTGGTTTTTCAGAAGAATTCAAATCGATTTTAGCTGAAAGTTCAGGAACTATTTTAGAAATAGTCGCACTGTCCATTATTTTTCTCGGCATTCCGACGTGTGTTTTATTAAAAGAATTTGATGTCAATGGATTGGTAATTGATTTTTCAAGAGTATCTAAATGTTGCGTTTTGTCTGTTGAATTTACGATCTTATCTTTAGCAATGACAGGCGGTGGAGTATAACTGCGATCAGAATCTTTCTTCGGTACTTTAGGTAAAATTGTTACTGGAAGTGGGGTGTGAGATATGCGTTTCCGTTTGTTTTGTACAATTATACCCAGTAATAAATGAGGTCGTTGTTCCTCAAAACCTGGGCCGTTGAGAGGCAGCAATACAGGCGGTATTTGGCTCTGACTCGAAAAAGGCATTATGTAAAAATCTTTTATATTTTTCGAGACATTTCCAACGACTCCTAGCCGACTTCGACTATTTAAATAACTGTAGAGAGTTATGTATGGAATTTTTTCTTCGTCATTAGCTGCTGTAAATCGTATTATTATTATTTCTTTAGATCCAGTCTTCTTCATTTTAGAAATGTAATCCCAAACAGTTTCATGGCTGATTCTTCCAACGACGTCAAAAGTATCTGGTAAATCTTCCATGAGTTCTTTTGCATGCCCGCTTACTTCTTGAGCTGTTATAAAAAATTTAGCAACATCCACCATATTAACGAACCCACGCCAAACTGTCAGAGATGAATTTTTTACTGGATCTTTAGTAATAATTGTCGGTTTAATCTCTACCGCAGCTTCTTTTTCTTTCTCCACCTCATCATTTATATCTGGAGTTTCAATATTTACTGTCGAACTCGGTTCTCTGTCAGAAACGTCTGAATCATTGCCGTCTAATGTGTTGGTCGTCGTTTCTTCCTCAACGTGTCTCCACAAACGATCTTCAATTAATTTGCCGGTTTGAACTATCGATTCTTTCTTTTTATCGTTATCTCGTTTCAATTCATCCCCATGCTCACTCCGTTTCTTATCCTTATCTTTGTATTCCTTATGACTACTTTTGCTGTGCGAACTACTCCTGCTTTTGCTGCTTCTTCGCGACCGATCTTTATCTTTTGATTTATCTTTACTTTTTTCTTTATCTTTTTCACGATCACGCTCGCGACTTTTTTCTTTATCGCGTTTCTCGTCTTTACTTTTTCTCCGACCCCGACTTCGATCTCTGCTACGATGCCGTTTACTTCTACTGGTACTTCTATCTTTTTTTGAATCTTTATCCCTTAAATCTTTATTTTTTCTCGATCTATGGCCATCTTTTTCTCTCTCGCGATCCTTTTCTTTTATTTTTTTGTCATCACTGCGTTTTATTTTTTTAAAATCTTCAATTGATGAAGACAAAGTATCCTCTTTTTCATCTAAAATATCTGAACACGTATTATCTACGTTATTTAAAACAGTTACAATATCTTGGACAGGAGTTTTTGGATCGACAGCCTCAATATTGCCGTCATTTTCAATTATTTGTTCGCCCTTGTGAGTTTTAACGACAATTGATTTTGCTTGAGCCATAAGATCTAATTCATTTTTTTTAATCATTTCCAACTGATGCTGTGTTTCTTTTTCTCTCCACTCAGCTAATTCTTGACTCGCCATTTCTTCAGGACTTAATTTAACAACAGCATCCGGCGTTAAAGATTTATCGGCTATTTTTCTAAATAATGTCAAATTTTTAGTATCTTTTATATTAAATAAAAGACTTCTGTACTTAGCTTTGTATTTCGAACCAGTATCCCGGAAATATTTGTACATTTCTAATTCTATTTTTAAAGCGAGATTTTCAATTTCTTCATTACTTATCTTCAAATCATCTGCTTCCTTAATTCTGCTTGTTAACAATTCCGCCAAAGTTTTACGAACATTTAATCGTATTGGTTCAGGTTCGGATTTTTTTAAATTCAAAGATTTCTGTTGTGTCTTTACTGGTGTTGCCAAAGGTTTTTGTTCCTGTTTTTTAACTGAACTTTGCTTAATTACTATCGGAGGAATTTTATTTTGATTTACAACATTTTTTAACGTCGTTTGTTTTAAAATCGTTGGACTTTTATTTGAACCAACAATTATTTGTTTTACCGGACCACTTTTTGAGACGATATTTGAATTTTGTAAGTTTGAAATCACAGTTACTTTTTTATTGCTTGATGCTAATACTGTTTGTTTAGAGCCAATAACTTTTGCAAAAACCATTTTCGGTTGAACTGTTGGCGATTGTTGATCAGCCTTCATTATTTTTCCTGATCCTTGTGTTTGAATCGCCGAAAGAGTTTTCCCGCCGATTTGTAAAGTATTTAAATTACTCGAGCGAACAACTTCGAATGTCGGATGTTCTTTTAACCAAGTTTTCAAATTAGATGCTAGAGGCGCATCATTACCCGTCAAAACTTTTCCTGTTTTTTTCTCAAAAACAATCACTCTCGCATCTAAATTTGATTTTGAAGTGTCACTTTTGGGTTTTGATTGAGGAGATGGAACTACTTGTTTATCTTTAATTAATGTTTCCTGGGCATGGGTAAGAATACAAGCGTCTGAACAATAAATGCTGGACGATCTTGCCTCTTTTTTACACACAACGCACTGAGTTACTGCAAGACTTGACGAAACATTTTGTTTAACACTAGGTGTCGGCTTGCCTGATTTTTCTGAAGGTTGTGGTGATGGAGTTTCAATATTTTGAGTCGGTGTTGGAGATTCTGTTTTAATTGGTTTTATTGTTGGTGGTTTAGATACTTTTGGTACTTGTTCAACCTTTTTTTTAGAACAGTTAGGACAGACCCACTCTATTCCTTGTTCCTCCATTTGTTTGCCCATAGCTTTACTCACGTGAACACATTTTCCATGAAACCAGTCTTCACAAACATCACAACAAATCATAAATCGATTATTATGCGGGCGTTTACAAATACACCATAGTCTGTTAGGATCATCTTCAGAGTCGGAATTTTCTTCTTCATCATCATCATCTATTTCAGATTCCATATCCTCTATTTGGTTGATTTGTGGAACTTGTTTTTTGACTTTGTCACTTTTTTTTGACAGATCATCAAGTTTAGACGAGGGCTCAAATTTAACTTGTAACCTTTTGCTGCGTGTTGCTGGCGCCTCGATAGGCGGCAAAGTTATTATTCGTCCACCGCGAATAATTTGTGCTGGTTGTTCTTTTATGCTTTTCTTCTTCAGCTGTTCAGAGTCGTGGCTGTTGACTAAATTATCTATTGACGAGTGTGCTTCTGTTGGTTTAACTAAAGGAGATTCCGTGCTCATAGCTGGTAACATTTCAGTGTTGAAAGCCGCCGTTGCCAGCAACGACTCCGGATCCGCATTAGTCGACTCATCTAATGATGTCTAGAATATTTAAAATTAAAGTAAATTCTAATAAGTCAAAAAAAAATTTTATTTATTTTAAAGAAATTTTATTTAGATTTAGATTTTTTATCTTACAGGATCTGTTAAATCCACATCAAGTTGTTCTTGAAGTAGCAATGCCTCTGCAAGCAATTCTTCTTCATGTTTACTAGCTTCCATTTCTAATGTTGCAAGAAGATGTTCTGTTTCTTCTATTCCATCTATAAAAAAAATTTATAAAAAATTTACTCGTATTGAAGCGGGAAAATTTATCAGTACACTGACAAAAAAAATTAAATTCAAGTAATTATTTTTCGTGTTTCCATAAATACTTAAAATAAGTAATTTATTTCTGAAATTAAATTGATAGTTCTTATTTCAAGAAAACTATTGCTTCACTTTAATAATAAATTTCTAGAAGTATCAATTACTTGAAGCAAGCAAATATTTCGGCAATTTAGTTGATATGTTCTCTAATTTATTACAATTCAAAACTTCAATAAACAATTATTTGGTTAAATAAAAAAAGAAGAATTGAAGAAAGAAATAATTAAAAATTAGAAAAAAATTCTTGTTCTAAGAAAAAAATTTGTTTTTATAACAAAATGAAATTTCTCATTGGTTTTGATAAAAATATAAAATATATTAATTTTTTCGAGAGCTACTTCTGTAATCTATTAAATATTTAAATTTTATTTTTTAGTTGTGTAAATTAATATTTAAGATGACAATAAATAAAAAAAAAAACGTTCTTTTTTTACTTAAAATTCGTTGATATGAAATCCTAGGTAAACTTTTTTCTTTACCATAAAAATTACAAAAGTTTAAAAGAAGTTCCACTCAAAGTTCCAATCAGTCTCAAGTTTAGAAGTTTTACATGTCGGACTTATTTAGAATCTTTTTGGAACGAATTTTTTTACACGGACTATTTAAGTAACTAAAATACTCAAATCAAGTATTTTTTCTTAATAATCTACATTATTTTCTTCCAGTGTAAGGTAAAAGTCCCTATACCCGTTCAGTACCATTAATCGTTCCTTTAACTGTTTAAGGCGTTTTTTTCTAATTTTTATAAAAAAAAAAATTACAACTAAAAATATTATCATTGATAAATAATTATTTGTGAATCTAAATATATTGAAATATGACGTATCAAATTATTTTATAATTGATTATAAATTTAAATTAAGTGACTGTTTTCAAAATCGCGCTCAGCCGGGCAATTTTTATTTTTACGTTCATTCTTTAGATTAAATTTAGGTTGCGTCAAATTTTTTAAGAATTTTTATAACTATATCTTATTAAATACATTTACAAAATTCATGAAATTTTATATTATGAAAGAATAGAGTGATATAATTTATAAATTATTTGTCCAAATCAATAAACTTATCATAGTTTAATTGATATTGTCTTTGAGCGACTATAGGGCCATGTGTTGATCAAGAAATGGTACATCACAACTTTTAGTGAGCGACTATGGGTCCACTCAAGGGCCTTATTTAAAAAATTAAAAATAATTAATTATCAAGATTATTCTTCAAACTAAAATTTTATTCTAATACTCGAAAATTCAAAAAATAACTATAACAGGGTGGCCACAAACCGGGAAAACCGGGAATATCGGGAATTATCAGGAAATTTGATGCAACCGGGAAATTTCATGGAAATGTCAGGGAATTTCGAAAAGTATCCGGGAATTAAATTGTAACAGTTCAAAATTAAAAAAATTTTAAATTATACACTCGTTATAAAAATTAGGGGATATTAAAAAAAATTTCAAATTTTAAAGTGATTTTCAACAGGAAGGAAAATGGTCATACGACAAAAACAAAAAAGGCAAATTGTAACTTCAAGTGTCTAGTTTTCTGATCGGGTCTTTAAATTATTTTATTATGTGCGGTTCCGGAGTAATTCTAAGAAAACTATCGAAAAAGAAATTTACCAAATTTTTGCTCGTCTCTAAAACGGTCTTCGAGATTCAATAAATTTTTTTCGATAATTATCATTGATTTTTGATTGCTCCGGAACCGTGTAAAATAAAAAAATTTTAAGACCCAGATCAGAAAACTAGACACTTAAGCTACAGTTTGACTTTTTGTTTTTATTTTGTACGACCATTTTCTTTCGAGTTACAAACTGTTGAAAATTACTAAAAAATTTGAAATTTTTTTAATATCCCTTAATTTTTGTAACCAGTGTATGTTGAATTTATTTAAATCATAAAATTTCTTATTAAATATTTTAACTTATACATTTTTAACATCGAATAATCAAAAGTAGGTAATATTCATTTATTTTATTGCCCTTTTTTCCGGTTTCTCGCATGATTTAATTATCAAATTTAATTATTAAAAATGAAAATATAATAAAAACTTTGAATATCTAAATGATACAAATCAAATTTCTAAACCAGGGAAAAATGTGAAAAACTTTACTGGAAAACCGGGAAATATCAGGGAATTTTGAAACCATTTTTTTGTGGCCACCCTGTATAAAAAAAATTTGGTTTTTAATTTTATTTATTAATTTATATTGAGTGATTTAATCTCACTCCAATGAACAGTGAGCAGGTACAAGAGCTTTTGCCTTAATTAAATTTAATGAAATAAAAGTAAAAGCTCAAAAAAATTAAATTAAAAAAAAAAAAAAAAACTTACTTTGATCAGAAACAATATTTTGAACAGAATCATCAGATTTTCCAATTTCTTCATTAACAATTGCATTTGATGCTAATAAAAAATAAAAAAAAACTCGCTATATACTTCCATGCTTTGTATTTTAACAAATTAAAATAATAAAATTATAATAAAAAAAAATGTAAATATTTAAATTGTAAACTACCAGGGTCTAAAGAAGACAGATCGTCAGCAGCGGATAATTTTGGCCCACTTTTTTCTTCTTGTTCTTCAGAATTAAACATCACAGCTTGATCGTCTGCACTAGTTAAGGATTGGGACATGATACTATTCGTTTCAGGTTGTACTTCTGTATTAATAGTGGGAGCATCAGATTTAGGAGCAGTATCCGATGAAACGACATTTGAAGGCATTGCAGCTGCTTCGGAAGTATTAGAACCAGACAAGGGTAAAGTAAATGGCATATTTGAATCAGATCCTTTAGGATTTAGTTCAGCATTTGAACCAACTCTTCTAATTATATCAGGGGTAGAAAATAACGCCGGCTCTAATGTATTTGCCAAATTACCAGGACTCTTTCGTTGTTCTTTTTTAATATGTTTTTTAACTCCATCAGAAGGTTTAGTATCCAGTGGTTTTAAAGATTCTTCAATTTTTGGACAAGGCTCGCAACTACTTTCTGATTTTTTTTTTTCTTTCTTTACTTCTATTAACGGTTTTATTTTAAACGACGGTGTTACAGGGGAAATTTTAAGTATTTGTTTTTGCACAAGTTGATTTTGTACTGGAGATTGTGTCACTAGTGGCGCTATCGTATTTACATCAGTATCTGACTGTGTGATTTGTGGCTGGGTATGTACTGTAAATGTAGACTTTGGTGTCACTGCCACCAATTTACCATGTTGTGAAGTTATGAGCTTCGTTTGGATTTGATTTGTAGGCTTAATAAGATCCTTAGTTGTAATTACAGGAGTTTGTTTTATTTCAAGATTTGTTATTTCTTCAGGTTTAACAATAACTTTTTTTTGAATGAAATAAACTTTTTGGTTTTTAAGTTGACCCGGTTTTGTTAAAATCATATCACCTTTTATCATATTAGCACTTATGAGATTTGCCTTTGTTTGATTCGTCGTTTGTAATATTTTTTCAGGAACAACTAACGATTCACTGGAAGGTTGACGTAGTAACGGAACTTCATCTTTTTTTCGACTAGGAGCAGCTTTAATTTGTTTTCTAAACTGACTTGAAGGTAATTTATCATCTTTTTCCAATTTTTCAGGACTTTTCATTGCATCAACTGCTGCAGCCATTTCAATATCTAGCCTGCGTACTTGATCACTATCCATTCGTTTGCTGGTACCGCGTCTTCGTGTTGCTGACATACTGCCACCACGAGTCGTAAGTCCGCGACGACCTCCACGAGCTCTAATACCCGACCTTCTGGGTCCACGTGGTCCAAAATCAGAATCATTGTCTGATGATTCAGAGTCTGAAGACTCTGTAGAAGATGATAAATCTTCTGTTTTATCTTCCTCTTCTTCATTTCCTCTTGTCACTGATTTTCGAGTCTCTGATTGAGGAGGAATTGAACTTCGAAAACTGTTTGTGGTGGAAGACTTGGAAATGTTTGATGTTTGGACACTAGAAACTGGTATTTTTCTTGGACGACCAACAGGTTGTTTAGTTTTTATTGTTATTTTTACTGGAGATACTGCGGTTTGAGTTCCATCTTCTGTTACTGCTGATGCTGACAATTGTGATTGGTGGTGTATCGTCGAAATTATTGTGTCAGTCTGATTATTTTCAGGTGAATTCACTATTGGTAGAGGATCTAACGGTTCTGGATCCAAGGGTGATGATCGGCTGGTATAGCAATGATCTAATTCTATAGCAAATTTAATAGAATTTTGATGCTCCTCTACTGTCAACATATCTTTAAAATAAATGTAAAAAAATTTTTATTAAATTTAACAATTAAAAATTGTAATACCACAAGGTAAAGGACCCAGTTATTGACCGTGGTCCAGTTTCTGACCTTTTCAGCTTTAATCGAAATTTAAAAAAATATTTTTGGCTCAAATAATGAAATTAATTATACGAGACCATAACGTTGTATTCTACCCTTAATTTAGTAGCACACTGAGAGCAAAAAATTTTAATTTTAAAGAAAAAAAACTTGATTTAAATAATTTAGTTAAATAATGCCAAGCAATTATTTTCTTCAATGAAATAAAATAATTACTTTATTTAAGTGTTTTATTTACTTGCTTGATACTAAGAAAAAAATTTGATTTTGTCAAAAAAATATTATTAGACATGCCTTTTTTTGATCTAATGTTGTTCGTATTAGTTTTGTACCTTATAAAATATTTTTTTTATAAATAAATAATTTTACTCTTTCTAAGATTGGAACCTAGACTGATCGTGCGAGACTTATGACGCTCAGTCACGGTGGCTTATTGGAAATCATGTTTTTAATAAACTCTCAAGTTATTCATCGATGATTGTCATCTTAAATATTAATTTACACAACTAAATTATAAAATTTAAATATTTAATACATTACAGAAGTAGCTCTCGAAAAAATTAATATATTTTATATTTATATCAATACCAATGAGATATTTCATTTTGTTATAAAAACAAATTTTTTTCTTAGTGCAAGAATTTTTTTCTAATTTTTGATTATATCTTTCCTCAATTCCTTTTTTTTATTTAACCAAATAATTGCTTTATTGAAGTTTTTAATTGTAATAAATTAGAGAACATATCAACTAAATTGCCGAAATATTTGCTTGCTTTAAGTAATTGATGCTTCCAAAAATTTATTATTTAAGTGAAACAATAGTTTTCTTGAAATAAAAACTATCAATTTCCTTTTGTAAAAAAATTACTTATTTTAAGTATTTATAGAACCAAGAGAAATAATTACTTGAATTTATTTTTTTTTCTCTCAGTGCAATTACAAATTTATCAAATACGAGCAACCTGCAGTCACTACATCACTGCCTAAATATCACTAATCAATTTATAAAATACGCAGAAAAAAAAAATTTCTTGCCGCAAAAAATTTTAATTTGCACCAAGAAATTTTATGTATTATGAATTAAAGACAAAAATTGTCTTGGAGCGAAAAAATATTTTTTTGGTCAAGAAATAATTCCTTGCACCAAGTAATTTTTTATAGTTCTAAATAAATTTTCGTTTTCCATTCACAATGCAAAAAATTTCTTGGGGTAAGTAAAAATTTTCTCTAGGCGAGTTAAGATTTTTTATGTCAATGAATCCTTTTTTTTTTCTATGCACACTTCTTTGGCTTTGAGCAGCTTCCTAAAACCAAAAGGGAGCATAAAAATCTGTCATTTTGGAATAAGTAACGCGATATAAATAATATAGGTATATATTCAGTGACATTCAGTCATATTTAGTGACAGAATAATTAAAGTATTAATTTATTTAAAGAAAATAAATACGATCGTCTTTTTTCTCGCGTAATTTAAATGTAATTCGAATGATATACGATAGATAAATCTATTTATCTCAATACTTGGCAATTAAAACGAGTTTAAACTATGAAAAGGCAAAAATTCAAGTCATGACCTTTCTAATGATACCAATTTCAATAACATTAACTAATTCTATCATATAGATATGGCAAGAACAAAATTTTCCTTATTCTGTTAATAATATAGATAACAGCTAGATAAAAAAAGATTTAAGACACTGCAAGAGTAGTTTTTCACTTGTAGTCTAAGTACTTCATATAAAAGTGTACAAAGATTGAATCGAGTTTTTTCTATATAAATATAAAAATGCAATAATACACACATGGGCAGGTCAAAAATTAATTAAAGTTAAATACTAAGATAAAAAAATTGTTTTTAAAATATGGAGGTCGATAATCGGGCCTAATTTTTCACACTTGTTGTAATTGTTGACCTAAGATTCTAACCCATTATAAATAAAATTATCTGTGTATTATTATACCGATAAAACCCAAAAAAATTAAAAATTTACTGTATTATTGATTGTTGTTTTTTGTATTACTTTCTGTTATAAATATTTAAAATTTTATTACACATTTATTTTGAATCGATCAATTTTAAATTTGTGATTTAAGAAAAATTATTTCGTGTAATGAGATAATAATTGTTAAAAAAATTCAGACTTTGCTAGAATTTAAATAATTATTGTAGTAATAATTAATAAATATTTATAATTAAAATACTTTACTGAATTTATAAAAATATCACATTTTATTTGTTATTATTGAATAGTTCCAAAAAAATTGCCAAGAGTAAAAAAATAATTCAATGAAAATTTTCATTCCTTAATAAATTTTCTTTATCTACTTAAATTTTAATATCTATAAAGTTTAATTATTTCTAAATTGTTATAAATAACATCAACAGTGATAAATTGCTTGCAATCTAAGGATCAAAAACTGCAACTCAGAAATTAACGAGGATCAGAAACCGAGTCCACGAACGTCGATTTTTAAAATATTTATTTAAATATTAACGAAATTATCTATATTATTAAAAGAATATGGAAAATTTTTTCCCCGTCATATCTATATGATAGAATTAGTTAATGTTATTGAAATTGGTATCATTAGATAGGTTTTGACTCGAATTTGTGCCTTTTCATAGTTAAGACTCGTTTTAATTGCCTAGTATTGAGATAAATAGATTTATCTATATCATACGAATTACATTTAAATTACGCGAGAAAAAAGACGATCGTATTTAATTTCTTCAACTAAATTAATACTTTAATTATTCTGTCACTAAATATGACTGAATGTCACTGAATATATAGCTATATAATTTATATCGCGTTACTTATTCCAAAATGACAGATTTTTATACTCCCTTTTGGTTTTAGGAAGCTTCTCAAAGCCAAAAAAGTCTGCATAGAAAAAAAAAGGATTCATTGACATAAAAAATCTTTACTCGCCTAAAGAAAATTTTTACTGACCCCAAGAAATTTTTTGCATTGTCAATTGAAAACAAAAATTTATCTAGAACTAGAAAAAATTACTCAGTGCAAGGAATTATTTCTCGACCAAAAAAATATTTTCTCGCTCCAAGACAATTTTTGTATTTAATTCATAATGTATAAAATTTTTTGGTGCAAATTAAAATTTTTTCGCGGTAAGAAATCCTTTTTTTCATGTATTTGAAGATCCGAACGTTTTCCGCGCAACGAAAATGAAAAGAATTTATGTAATTCAACTGCTTAAGGGATAGATCCCAAGGTTGGGTGGCTTAAGATTTTCGGCTGACAATTATATGCGAAATATTTCGGAAATCTAGTGATCCAGTAAATGTTTCACTGTCCAATTTTTTTTTTCGTTGCGCGAAAAACGTTCTGATCTTCAGGTACATTTTTTTTCTGCGTATTTTATAAATTTAGTATTAATATTTAGGCAGTCACGTGGTGACCGCAGGTTGCTTGTTAAAATTATAAGATTCTATTTAGAACATCCCGAACTTGCCGATAAAATCATGATCCTGAAGTTAGCAGACATTTAAAAATTTTTGAATTTTTGTTATTCAACAAATCAACTGCAAAAAAATAAAATAAAAATATGCTCATGTAGAAAATTTAAAAAACTACAGGTGCAATTTTTTCAAATATTTTTTTTTTATGGTTTATCGTCTAAAAAAAGATCCAAAAATTATTAGACGTCTGCTAACTTCAGTATCATATAAAATCATCAATTTTTTTTCAAGTTTTCTAATCACAATTCAAATTTTCTTTAAAAGATCAGAAACCGGGACCTTTACCTTATAAAATAATAGTAATAGATAATTAACAAACCGAGCATTGCAGCAACATTTTCTCCAAGTATTTGTTTAGCTTCTTCACTTTGTAAAGCTGTTTCAAGCTTCTCTAACTGTTCAGGATCCATTTCCATAAAAGGATCATCGAGAGCAGTATCAATGGTACTGGAGGCCGTATTAGATGATTGAGAACCAATAGGTTCAAAATGCGATGGATCAACAGTGAATGTTAAATTACCATTGACCACATCATTGTCTGTTGGCCCGACTCTCACAACACTAACATTTGCATTTGATTTGTTTACTGAAAATAACATAAATATATATCACACACAATTCATCTAAAACTATATGATAACACAAAAAATAGTAACTAACTTAATAAATTTTGTAAAGTCTCTTGATCAACAGCCATAGTTCCATCATCGTTGATCACAATAATAAGATTATCGTCTTTTTTTGTGTCCTTATCATGAGGTTCTATAATAAAAGTGCTGGACATTATGAATTAATCTGTAAATTAAAGACATAAAAAACATTAGCTAACATAAAATAAAATTATAAATAAAAAGTAATTACAATTACATAAGTACATCTGCAGTTAATTATAAAAAAATAAAATTGCGCGCTCTATTAAAAATAATAATGAACTGAACAAGACGAAAATAACAGTAGCCATCTTGTTTGGTGAAATAAAGAGTACAAGTGCACTTGATATAACTATGAGAAATTTGTGGAAATTTATACATACGTACTAATTATAAATATATGATTATTTGGTAGCAATAATAATTTTGTGGTGGCAAAAAAATGATTATATAATTAATCTTCCGTGATATGTCAATTTTCATGCGGAAAATAGCGTTGTTTTTAGCGGAACATGATGCCTAAGTCACTTTAACTTTATGCGCACAACCATCTTTATATATCAACTACTGCGCAACGCAAGCGCTAAATTAAATTTCAATGAATTCCGCTTAAAAAATAATTTAAATCATGAGATTTTTATTTTAAGTTTTAAAAAAATTTATTTAAACTTACGGGTACTAGTAAATTTATGATTTTTTAAAATTATTTTTAGGTATACGTCGAACATTTACTTTGGTTATTTTAAATTTATATTCAAACACGGTCGCAAAACAAAGGTTAGTTGTAGACGTGAAAAGCATGTACTCCATAGAGAAAAAAGCGCGAACTTACAAATAAAATTATTATATGATCATGAAGTTAGCAGACAATTAAAAATTTTCGGGTTTTTTCAACAATTAAATTTGAAGAAAAAAAAAACTAAAAATATACAGATGAAGAAAATTTAAAAAACTATAAGTGCAATTTTAAAAAAATGTTTTTTATAATTTGTCATTTTCGTAGAAATCCAAAAATTATTAGTCGTCGGCAAACTTCAGTATCATGATTATTATTTTTAAATTTTTTGCGATTCATATTTATATAGAGTAGAGGTACCGTTTCTGGTCACTTAAGGGCCAGTTTTGGACACGTGAAAAATTTAAATAAATTAATTCGTAAAAGTCACAATCAGATAATTAATTTTTTAAATGTGTTTAGAAATACTTTTGTCCCACTATTAAAATGGAAATTTTATTTTACTCTTTTTCATTAATTAAAATAAAGTATTAAATGTCAAAAAATGGAGCAGTGGCCACAAATGGTACCTCTACCCTATCCCAAGTGGCCGAGTGTTAACTTTTTTGTATCGAAAAAGTTAACAAAAAAAATGTTAGCATTTATTTAGCGATGTAAAAAGGCAGATTTTTTCAAACAAATATCACCCCTAATGCCCAGCAATAAGTTAACTTTTTATATCTCAAAAAGATAACTTTATGGTGTACGTAACAATTTGTCAACTTTTTGATATCACTTTGTAACGTTTTGTTGACAAATAGCAATTAGTTTTTTTGGTACCAAGAAGGTAACAAATTGACAACTTTTTTGTGTTGACATACAAGATTCAGAATTTTATCTTTATGTTAACAAATTAAGCATTTTTATGTTGACTTAATGCTAGAAAATTGTTAAATTTGTGGGGGCTTGTGGATAGGATAAATAGTAATGGAATTAAAAATACGTAAATAAACAAAAAAGAAAGACTTAGCATATTTTATTGTAAACTGAAAAAATTACTACTTCGATTTAATTTATTCTATAAATTAAACAGCCAAAAACGATTTCTCATTTTACAATAAAGTGTTTCATTTATCTACTAACTCTTAATGGTTCACTATCGGTTGATACAAATATATACATTATATAATTTTAATATTTAAATTTATTTTTAATAATATATTATACAAATTACCCCTGATTAAACAACTAAATTCGACCGAATTAAAAATTTTAATTCTGTTATATTCTGTCGAATTCTATAAAACAGAATTCAACTGAATTGAAAATTTGAATTTGAATTAAACAGAATAAAACCGATTTAAAAATTTCAAATTCGTTTTAATTCAGTTTAATTCGGATTCAGAACCAGAAATTGGAGAATTATTTTTGAATTAATCAGAATTAAACCGAATAGAATTATTTAAATTCGTTTTAATTTGGATAAATTCTGGTTTTCCTGCCGAAGTAGACAGAATTCATTTTTAAGTTAGGTGCCGAATTAACAGAATTTATCTGAATTAAATAGAATTAAAAATTTAATTCTGTTTAATTCGATCGAATTCAGTTGTTTAATCAGGGACATATAATCTTAAGTTATTTTAAGGCATTTATCATTTTTTTGTGCGCACTTTGATGTATACGATCGACATTGCTATAAAAAACTAACACAACTCTCTTCAAAAAAATATCTGTCATATTAAGAAATAAACTTCTCAAAATAAGTAAAAGTTGTTCGATTTAAGCATACACTGTAAAAAATCACCGGGGTAAGTCCAAGCGGTGTAGATGTTAAAATTATCGGTGTTAATTTTACCCCCGAAAGCGGTGTTAAAATAACGTCGCCACCGGTGTAAATATTCTGTACCGGTGTTAAAATAACGCCGCTGCCGGTGTAGATATTCGTTACCGGTGTTAAAATATTTTATTTTGTCCCTGATTAAAAATATTGATTGAAAATAATTGAGAAGCGGTCACTCCATGCGAACTGTATATCTATATATACAAACAAAAAAATTGAAATCATTTGAAATTATTGAAAAGAATTCGAATTTCATCACTTTTAATTCTCTTCAATCAATATTTTTAAACAGGGGTGAATATTTTTACTTACTCGATCACTATACTTGTTAATAAATGATATTTGTTTATTAATTTTCATAAAAAACTGACATTTTTTGTCTTTTATAATCGTTAAAGTTAATACTCCAAGTGGACGCAGTTTACCCCGCTTTAACATCGGTATTTTTAACACCGGTGTAATTTCATTTTTACATCGGGCGGAGTTAAAACGAGTCCATTTTTAACACCACTTTTTTTACAGTGTAAAAATATGTAGAGCTTTGGAAAAAAAATTTTTATTCAGAATAAAAATTTCAGGATAATGAATTACTTGGTGCACGAACATTTTGATATCCCGAATCGTTAAAAAAATTTTGTACCGTATAGTGTGAAATAACAGTGTAAAAAATACTCAGTGTTTTTACTGTGCAAACATCGAATATTGAACATTTGTAACTACGAAATTAATAACTATACTCATTTTATTTAGATATCAACTCGGTTTTTGAACATTTTAAGACTTTTATGATTATTTGTCCTTTAACGCAAAATTATCATAACTTATACACATATACACGCTTAATGGTGTGAAAATTTCTAATTCACACCGCCTAAATTTAACACGATATTTGGTGTAATTTTCATACCAAAATTTTTGCACTGTCATTTAAATTATACCGAGTCCAATAATTTTTCGCAGAGTAGAGAAACTAAAATTTGAAAGACGCATTTAGGTTTACGTCAAGTACAAATAAAGAACCTTATAAACTAAAGGAAAAACTTTTGTAGCAAAATACCCAAACTACATGCATGAATGCGGTTTATATTGAAGCAAATTTATAATTTTTATATTATAAAATAATTCTAGCTATTAATATTCATCCTAAATGTATTTTACAATTCTCTGATGTTTTTGCGAATTATAACTGCATAGAAAAAAGTTAACTCGAATCAAGAAAAATTTTCTTGGTAAAAGAAATTTTTTTTAACACCTTTTCTTACACCAAATTGATAGTTATCTTAAAATTTTTATATATAATTATGCTTTATCGTTCATTCTCGATCTCATCGAGACGGGGGATTATCCACCCTGGTGGAAATTTTTGGGAATTTCCTCTGAAAAATTCTGAAAAAGTCTTTAGAACTTTGGAACTGAGTTTTTTAGAGGTAATTTCCAAAAATTTCCACCAGGGCAGTGATATCAGACGAGTTTTCTTTGATTTACAATAGTATCGATTTTGAAATTATAAATTTATTTTGATTGTCATTATAAAATTAATTGATAAAAACTAAATATTTTAATCAAAAAATATTTATTTAAATATAAAAAAATTTATTTATTAAATTAAAGTTTATAGTTTAAAATTCCCGGTCATCCGCCATCTTGTTTTCAGTCGATCAATCTTCAACTGAAAGAATCGATCTCTCGAATTATTTTTATGAAAAGAATCGATTAAAATAATCGAATAGTCTTCATAAATGAATCGATCATAGTGAGAATCGATCTTGAATCGTACATCCCTATGTAGTAAATTTACGTCAAGTTATACAGCAAGTTGTGTATAAATTGTCGTCAAAAACGGAAAAGTCCGGTTGACGGATATTTGAAGAAAAATTCAAGGAAAATTTTGTAAGTAAACTATGGCTAAAGCAAACTGTGCTATTAGGAGAGTTTACATGAAGTAGTTCTCCTTGAGTAAAGAAAAAATAGAGTTTCTAAAAACTATAGCTGCATCTAAACATCCATTTTGAGTAGACTTGACATAAAGCAGAGAAATTCGGAGTACGGTTGTCATACTGCTTCAAACTAAAGTGGCTATGAGAGTTGCGAAGCCTAACCTCCTTCAAATTGACGGCAAATATACGTCAACTTCTAATGTTCAGTTTTCTAACTGTAATATGAGTACAAATTAACAATAAGTTGGCCGCAAATTCCGCTCTTTAACTTTTCCTGGCATTTTGTCATCTGATACTGAAAGAGTAAATTTCGGTCAAGTTGAATTTCAGAATTCACGTCAATTCACAAGCAGATGAAAAAGTTACTTGGAAAATTGGTGCAAATTTACGTCTATTTTTGAAAGGTACATTTTGAATTTAATGGCGATTCCCGCGCTAACTTAATTTTGTTCAGAAAGTCATTTTATGAAAAACTAATCGGAAATATTTTTGCCGCTCTTTTGCTTCTAAATAAGAATGAAGATAAATTTTTTAGGAATATTTTTAAATATATAAATCGGTCGTTATGTTGAGTGATACGACTTGCAGTTTACTGACAATTACAAATGCTTACGTCAAAAATTATCAAGGAAATGATTTTATCAGATCAGAAACCTTCCAAAAATTTTTTGACGTCAATCGATGAGAAATTACCAGTAAACTTCTCGTGATTTGTCTGTACACAAAAATGACGGTCATTTTTCATCTCTATGCAGTTCTTAGTTGTCCTCTCGGCCACTCACGCTCTTTCGCACTCTTCAAGCTTCCGCTTCCATTCACGTGGTAGGTATTTTTGTCATAATTTTATAAATTGTAAAAAAACAACTTAAATTCCACAAATTTTGATAAATTTTCATCGGAATGTATTTAAAAAAATAATTTTCTTCATATTATCAAAAAAATGTCGCTTTATTTTTCAAAATTTCTTCCTACATAAATTTTTAAACGCTATAACCTCTAAATCTAACGACCGATTTCAAAGTAAAATTGACACATTAAATTTTCTTTACAGCAGCGAGAAATAAAAAACCACAAAGATGGCAAAGTCCAAGAATCACACAAATCACAATCAGAGTAAGTGGAAACATGTTGCTAAGAAATCTTTTAAATTGATCCTCTAACTAATAAATTTATTTTATTCACAGACCGTAAAGCTCACAGAAATGGAATCAAGAAACCTAAGCGTTACAGACACGAATCAACTCTTGGGGTAAATTTATATAATTACTATTTTAAATGAAGATCCTGAAAGTAGCGGACAATTAAAAATTTTTTGATTTTTTTTTACCAATTAAATTTCAAGAAAAATAAAAAACTAAAAATATGCACATGTAGAAAATTTAAAAGACTACAAGTGCAATTTTTTCAAATATTTTTTTTTTTATTATTTCTCGCTTAAAAAAAATCCGAAAATTACTAGACGTCGGCTAACTTCAGTATCATTTTTAAATCACACAATAATCACGATACTGAAAGTAGCAGACATTTAAAAATTTTATTATGTTCCACCAAGAAAATAATTACTGACAGACAGAAATTTAAAAATATCCCTGGTTGAGAAACCCGATTCACTTCAATAGGATTTGATCGGATTCCGATTGAATCTTGTTGGAGCGAATCGGAAATTTCCGAAAAATATATTATTTTCCGATTGGAACCGATTAATTCCGATTAAAAATTTTGAATGGGATTCAATCGGAAAATAGTATTTTTATTTTTATGCACTTTTTCCGATTGAAACCGATTCATTACGATTATACTCAATCGGAATTCTTAACCAGGAATGCATATGAAGAATTTTAAAAAATTTTGTGTAGAAAAATTTTAAAATTGTCGGATGCCGGCTACTTTGAGTATCATAAATAGAGACAAGATTTTTGCCTTAACTTCGAAATGAATGGTTCAAATGTTCAATACTACGGCGAAAATATTGGTCTTATAAAAAAACTTTTTAAACAAAAGTTGTAGGAAATTCATTTTTATAAAAAAAATTTCTCTTATGATTTTTTTATACGACTAATATTTTCATCGTAATTCCAAAATTGAGATTCGTAATGAATTATTCAAATTTTTATTAATTATGAAAATCTTAATTTTGAAATTACGGTGAAAATATTGGTCGTATAAAAAAATCATAAGAGACATTTTCTCTAGAAAATAAAATTTCCTACAACTATTATTTATAAAATTTTTTTGTCCGGCCAATATTTCCACTGTAATTCCAAAATTTGTCACCATTAATTATTGATTGTTATTTTTAAATAAAAGCAAAAATCCTGGTCCTAATCATAAATAATCATTACTAAAATACTATGTCTATATTACAGATGGATTTGAAGTTCTTAAGGAACCAGAGATTTGCTAAAAAGCATAATTTAAATCCCAAACAACAATTGAAACGAGCAGCAGAACGTAAAGCTCTTCGTGAATCAAAAGGAAAATAATTATATGTTTATAATTAAAAATAAACTTTGAAATCCATCAAATTTGTTTACAGTTTCATTCTTTTATCCATTTTATTACAATTAAATATTCTTACAGGTAAGAATTTCATTTTAGTGTTTAAATTCCTTTGCAATTTCTTTATCATCATACAAATCAGCTGAGATATTGATTGTTGTGAGCAAGTTGTTCTAAGGGAGGTTTTTGTTCATAAATGTTGTGCAAACTAGTCAGATATCATGATCTTGAAGTCAGCAGACAATTAACAATTCGGATTTTTTTTTTCAACAACTGAATAAAAAAAAGGCACATACAGAAAATTAAAAAAACTATAAGTGCATTTTTTTGAAATACGATTTTTCTATAATTTATCGTTTTGAAAAAAATCATAAAAATGTTAGACGTCAGCTGACTTCAGTATCATTAAAAATTTACTGCATCCAGAAGAAAGTTTGTATGATATGTTTATATTTACATAAATTTATGAAAAAGTTTTAACGAGAAATTCAATGGAAGGAGTAATGAAATTGAAAACAGTACGGTCTTTTTTCTTTGTGGTTCTGAGAAACGAACGGTATGTTTTTGTTTCACTTACACCATTCTTGAAATCAAGTCTAGATTGCCAGCATGGTAGTCACATTTCTGGAAATATCAGGGATTTTCGTCGCAAGCTGAAAAAATTTTTACCTTCTTTTAATTTTATTTAAAAAATCCGATAAATTTTTTTTTCTGTCAAATAGCGAAAAAATGAAGCAGTTAGAAGTAAAGAGGCTGTTAGAAAAATAAAGCCTTGGTAAAAACCAATCGTCAGGATCCTCAAGCTATTAACATGCATATTGACGAGTAAAAAACCCATAAACATTAAAAGTATACACAAATATTGAACTAATAAGTTTCACTATATTTATTATTCGCGTATTTCATTAATACTTTATTATTATTCTATTAAACTTTCTTAGTTATGAAATTTATCCTAGTGAAAATGAAAAGTTTATTTATATTTTATTAGAGTACGTTATATAAAAACAGATTTAAAATAAAAAGTATAAAATTATTCATTTAATAAATAAAAAAAACTATGAACATTGACAAATAATAAAACAAAGTTTCATTTAACGACAATGATTGATTATTTATTGAACTGACTGAACTGAACTGAATTTTCTCTGAACAACTCAGTTTTAAAGACTTTTCAGAACTATTCAGAAAAAAGTCCGACAAATTTCGACTTAACTGATACTCCTGATATTAGAAGCTGCTTCGAACTAGTGGTCACGGGTCTACATTTGAGGCGAAACCGTTTGCTTAAAACAACTAAGTCTAACAAGAGTTATGTAGTTAATGGCCCACATAATCGGATTGCCAATCTTATAAACTCGCTACATAATGAAATAGTGTTCCAGGGCGGTTCTATAAACACATTTATATCTGCGATTAAACAGCGTCTACTGCGGTTCCATTAGCGCATCTCAATCAGCATACATAGATTTGTTGTACCCTCATTTCTTTTTCAATATTTATATTAAAATTTTTATTAAAAATTCTAATATTGTTAACTTTTGATGTATATTGCCGATTGGCGTTTTTTACTTAAATAAATAAATAAATTTCCATCATGGTCGAATTAAATAAATATTTCCAATGGTTAAATATAACTACATATAGTCAGGGAATTTTTTAATTATTTGACTAGAATACCTAGAAAAGTCAGGGAATTTCAGTTTCAAAATCTGTGGTCACGATGGGTTTTTTGTTCATAGTTGTTATTGCTCTAACTAACTAGTCAAAAATCATGATCTTGAAGTTAGTAGCGATTAACAATTCGAATTTTTATTTTTTTAACAAATCAATCACAAAAAAAAATATATACATGTAGAACATTGAAAGAACATTGAAGAAGTAAGAAATCCAAAAATTATTAGACGTCGGCTAACTCCAGTATCATTAAAAATCTACTAGATCCAGAAGAAAGTTTGTATGATATGGTTACATTTATAAAAAGTGGAATGTAAAAACAGTTCGATCTTTTATTTATTTTTGCTCTGGTGATTGAATTTCCCTATGTGGATTTCCTATATTTTTTTATTATTATTAATTTATACTACAATCTGCCAATTAACATTAAGTAATTTCTATCCCAGACAGCATTCAAGTCAGAATGACTGCTTTACGACGTATTTTTAAAGGAGTCTTCAAGAAGTCTTATAATGACTTCTTAAAGGTGTCATTTTTAAGAACTCTTAATTAAGAGTTCTTGAAGACTTCATAAATAAGACGTCAGTTTTGTGACGTCTTATTGTATGCTTTTTTTAACTTTTTTGAAGTCAAAATTAGGAACTCCTTAAGACGTCATGGTAAGTTCATTCTGAAGTCTTATTTGCGGAGTCAGAAAAAAGAACTCTTTGAGAACTCCTTTTAAAGACGTCTTACTGAGTTCGCTAGGTGGCGCATTCGATATCTTGAGAACTTCTTAAAGACTTCTTTAACATATTTTAAGACGTCCAAATCATAAATAGGAACTCATTCAGAACTTCTCAAGACGTCATTTTGCTATCTGGGATGATACATATATTACAGGTGTTAGAGGTAAACTCTATGGCTTGCGAGGTATTTAATTAGTTGAATCGGTTTTTCAGATCTGACAGTTTATATCTTTTCAATTTTCAGCTAATTTATTCGACGTTCAGTAGGTTTGTTGCTAGAGTGTTGGGGTGATACAGTAATCTAGTCTCATAGTTGATGCTGAGTTGTTTTATTTCAGATTTTACGGTTGGAATTCCGAGATCTCTGTGTATTATCTTGTTTGACACAAACCATCCCTGATTAAAAACTCCGATTGAAACCGCTGGATTCCGATTGAATCCGATAGACTTTCAATCAGAATTAATTGGTTTCAATCGGAGTTTTTAATCAGGGATGGCGCTTTAACTATAGTTCTTAGTGTTTTAGACTGGAATCGCTGGAGTATTTCAATGTTGGAATTCCTGGCAGTTCCCCATAGCTGTATGAATTCCTATATGGGAATCTTATATAAATCCATACCCTATATTAGTTTTAATGGATTCTTATATAAATACATACTTTTTCCACATGGATTCCTATGGGTTCCCATGCAATCTTACACGGATTTTTTAATAGAGTAGTGTTTTATCAAGTTTTAAAAGAGAGCTAAAAATTTAGTATTTTAAAAAATTATTATTTCCGTCTCGGAGAGTAATTGTTTTTGAATTCCTATTTACTGTATGAATGCAACAAGGATAGTTACATTAATTTCTCTGAGTATGGGAGGTATGGGGAAAAGAAAAGACATTTCACCTCAAATTTAACAAAACGACAGTTCCCGCGTAGTGATTTAAACGAGTACTTTCTGAAAAATAACGCACTCTACCGATGGAAGATTGGGCTCACAAAAAATCTAACCCATTTTTTTTTATTACTGCGTTCAGGCTTCTTGCATCTAAACTTTGAAATAAACATCAACGGAAAAATATTTAGGTTCAATTATGACAAATAATCCAGATCATATTTTATTATTTTGTGGAAAAAGAAAATCAGGGAAAGATTATATTACTGATAATTTGCAGAAAAGGTAAAATTAAGGACATTCTCAGACAATACCCCCCCCCCCCCACTTTTTAAAAATATGCAATGACCTTGAACTAGCATTACGGTATTCAAATTTTATTAATTAATTAAAAAAAAATTGAAATCTTAATTGAAAAAAGGACAACGTAGTAGTAATTTCGCCGAGATATAGGATTTAAAAATAATTACAGCCCTGATGGAAAGTTTTCGGAATTTTCTCTGAAAAACTCAGTTCCAAAGTTCTAAAGACTCCAGAGTTTTTCAGAGAAAAGTCCGAAAAATTTTCACCAGGGAGCTATCAATTAGGAGTTAAACAAAATTTATTCAATAAAGTAAAGCTTTTGAATTTTTTGTGAAATTGGAACGTGATATTTTACTATAAATATGAACCTGGCCACTAAAAATTTGTGCTACAGATTTATTAAACTTGTACTTAATTTTTGAGCCATTTAAATTTTGAGCATTCAAACTTATCTTCTTAAACCCTAGTATGTTTATTCCTAAATGATTAGACTTCGTTCTCTTTCTATCATTAGTTTATTACAGAGTTTATATTGTTATTTTTTAAATCATTTCAAATTATAATGTTTATTAAACTTCATACACGTGTACTTTATTATAAATAATTATGTATATCTTTGGCTTTTGCTTTGGCATTAAAATTAAATAAATAAATAAATAAATTTTAGTCTAAAAAATTTGAAAATTTGAATTGTAAAATTGATATGAAGTTTTTAATGAGTGTGAATGTATTAGACAAATTTATAATTATAAATAAATAGAGTAAATAATTTAAAAAATAAAATTTTTGAAAATGTGCATTTAAAAAATTTTGAAATTAATAAGTGCATTTTTTACAATTATTATTTTTCAATTTATTTAAATTATTTATTTATAATTTAAAATTTTTTCTGATGTCTGCTACATTTACACTCATAGATTTTACTGAAATTTATTTTAAAATCTATACCTCGGTGAAATTATTACGTTGTCTTTTTTTCAATTAAGATTTTAATTTTTTTTCATCAATTGATTAAATTTTGATACGCTTATGACAATTGAAAGCCATTTAAAATTTTAAAAAAGTGGAGGGCACTGTCTTATTATTATTGTAATTATGAATACATAATTTTTAAGTAATTCTGGTTATGCAGGCTTGGTTCTGAAAAAAGTATTATCATTAAACTTTCGGGTCCCATAAAAAGTCATTGGGCAAAGTCATTCAATTTAGACATGAATCAATTACTTAGTGACGGAGAGTATAAAGAAAAGTATAGACTCGAAATGATAAAATGGGGCGAAGATAAAAGACGTGAAGATAACGGTTATTTTTGTAAAGCAGCTATTGAAATGTATAATGGTAACAAACTATAAATAATTTATTATAAAAAATTATTTGAATTGAGTATTGACAGATATTAAGATTTGTTTAGCACCAAGTAAAAAAATCTGGATAATCAGCGACGTTAGACGTAAAACGGACATTAAATGGTTCAAAGAAGTATATGGAGAACTTTGTAAAACTATCCGAATCAAATGTAATGACGACATAAGATCTCAGCGAGGGTGGAAATTTACACCAGGTGAATTTTATTTGATCATAGTATAAAATCATACTTATAATATTTTTTTCTTATCTGTTTATTTATTTTATTTTTACAGGCATTGACGATTGCGAAACTGAATGCGATTTAGATGATGTAAATGACTGGGATTTAGAAATAATTAATGAGCGTGGTGACTTGGATGATATTATAGCAAATATTATCCGAATTATTAATTAAGTATACATTTTAATTTTTTAAAATTTCTAATTTTTATATTAATAAATTTTATAGTTTTGACAAAGTTGCGTAAAGATTTTTTCAACGTGCCCTAAAAAAGACAATATCTAATTTCTTGTCACGAAATAGTATATTGTGTGACTAGGGATGAAACAAAACGATTTCAGACCAAGGTGAAGTCGGCTGAAATAATCCGTAGTCTGTTTTTCATCTTTTGTCCCAAATTCATTATATTTTTCAATTAAAGCTAGTACTTGCGGATGGATACTGAATTTAATTTTCTTCATATGTAATTAAATTTTTTTTTATTGCGAATATTTAAAGCTCAATACCTTTTTACCTATTAGGATTACGAAAAAACTAATTAACTACTTTTTTGTAGAGAATTAAATTTCCTACAAGACTGATTGATGGAAAATACAGAAAAAAATTTTTCTTTCTTTGGCATTGACTGAATAAAAAAAATGATAAATTCACTTGTAATTTTTAATTTTAAGGCTCAAAAATTTATTTTAAGGCAAAAAAGTCAATCAAAAGATAGTAAAATTGTCGTTTAAATTTATTTGATAGTCAATGTACATTTATATCAGTTAAGACGTGATTTACTATCTTTTGAATTTGAGCGAAAAATTTGATGGCGGTCATCGACTTTTGCAATTTTGGAAATTTCAAAATTTTCCCAAAAAGCGATTTTTTGAAAATTTTTTTCAAAAAAATTTTTTTTTGGTACCTTTAAGTATCCTCTTTAAAACCTAGCTCAGATCATTAGAGTAATTGTAATACATTTCGAGATCTTGGAAGAATAAGTTTAAGAAACAGGAAAATTAGTGAAATTTTCAAAATTGCATAACTTTTGAAAAAATTTTTTTAATTTTTTTTCCCTTGGCAGAACTTCGTTATATGATGAGAGAAAACTTCTGACCAAAATTCGTCCAAATCGAAAGGGGTCGATTCCAATTATTGGTCGATTTGACATGGAATGACCCTTCTTGAAGAATTAAGATATCAAGCTGCGCTTTGGAGGAAATTTTCTTTATACCTTAGAGGTTTTTGGAATGATAGCCAAAAAACTTTTTTTTTTGGACCACTCTAGTGATCATCTATTAGCGCAAACGTAAATTGTGATTTGCAACTTATAATTAAGCAGAAACTATAAATACTAATTATTATTCACCCTTATTTTTATAAAACCTAATCACCAAGTCAAAACTGTCATCTACGTAAATAAAATTAAAGGTCTGAGATTATTATTAACTAAATGACAAGTATCAGAATTTAAATTACGAATGCCTTCAGTTAACGGACAGAAACATTATTCGCACAGAGGCAAAAATTTAAACTTTCACATACAGATCTGGTGAAAAATAAGTAATTATTACAGTTCTACATAAGACTTTTTTCAGTCTTTAATAACGCTTTATGCATAGTAAAGTTTCGTTCAACAAAAAATACATTAGAAGCTATAAAATTTGGTATCTATATTTGTAATTACTTTATAACAAGAAGTTGTCTCCATTATTACAGTGCAAAGTATAATACAGTAGAAACTCTGTAAGTCGAACCTCGATAAGTCGAAAACCTCCTAAACTCGAAGAAATGTTTCATCCCCTTCCCTCCAAGCCCCAAAACCTCCGTTGCTCGAAACTTTTACCCTCTATAAGTCGAAATAATTAGTGAGTCCCTACAAGCTATTTCTGTACATTTTTACCCTCCATAACTCGAATACACTTGGACCTCTTTATCTCGAATTTAAAATTATTACCGTAAGTATCTTATTAGGATTACCAGCTCTACAAAATGGTAATGGAATTTATAGCTGACGTCAGGTTTTCTGTTGGCGATTGTAAAATTATCATACCTTTAGACTTAGTTAGGATTCACTGCAACACACATCAATTTCGACAGCTCCTGCTGCCTAACTCGAAATCTCTATAACTCGAATTTTTTTGTCTCTCCCTTGGAGTTCGAGTTATAGAGGTTCTATTGTACTTGAAGTTTTTTATACGAGGGTCCTGTTTTTGTACTAAAAACTGTAATTTTTCCACTGATATTTTTTCCGTGGTGTGTAATATACTCGTTCGCAGCTTGATTCGACAGGCTGTATCAAGGTATCATTAAAAAAATATTTTTAATAATACCTTCGAACTCCAACTTGATAATTTTTTCGATCTTTTTATTGCCCAAAAAAACAATCCGAATATACAGAGTAAGGATTAATAAAAAATCGAGCAAATGGTTTTAATATAATACACAATGTTTGATAAGTTTATTTTTATATTATAACTTTTTTCAATAACTCAATATATATATATATATTATTCGAATCTAAAGTAACAGACTCTAAATAAGAAGTTGAATTGTATAAACGTACTGATTAATATCACAGTTAGAATAACTTATGGTTATTATTTTTGTATTATAAATGGCCTTATAAACTTCGACTTAATGGCCAAATAAATGATAAATAAATAAATATTTTATAAAGAAAATGCAATTTCATTTGTTTCTATAATAAATAAATTTAAAATCCTATTATCTCTTTTTGAAGTTTTACCCAATCCATAGCTTTCTGGGACAATAATCTCTCTTGACTTAACGCTGTCGCAGCTTGATTAAATTTATCTTCGTTCTTTCGAATGTACATCTGCGCATCTTGCTCCAATAATGCCATTTTATCGGGTCTTACGTCATCCATAGACACCATTTCCGTTAAATAAGGATTAAATCGGTAGTAAACGTCATCTGGTAAAAGATCATTCAATACTATATGGACTCCTAAAATAAAAAGACAATTAATTTTTGATTCGTTATCCTGATTAACCATCTGAATTATAATGTAAATTAATTCACTACCTTCTGTGTCTGTGGCGCTGGCTAAAATTTTATAAAATTTATCTTTCCAACTAGACGCAACAGTTTCTTTCATTTTGCCTTCACTGTTCGGAATAATTGGTGGCGTTCTACCAGTTCCAAACGATACCACACATTGAATGGGAGTATTTGGCCATAAACGTTTAGCTTCATGAATAGCTACTGCACAAGGATTATTAACTATTATTCCGCCATCAGTTAGAATATAATCTCCATGTTTGAATTCTTCAAAATAAGTCGGAGCAGCTGCTGATGCTCTTGCAGCTTCCCATAACTTATGTCTATAAGAGCCCATATATTGGCTCTCTACACGTGGTGGTAGAGTGTAATTTCTAAATATATATGCTGCTACTTGCGCATCATTGAATATAGTTGCGATAGCTGAAAACTAAAATAATTCATTAAAAAAAAATGTTGGAAAACAAAAATGCACCTCAATCGCTCATGATAATCTATATTATTAAGAGAGTAATGACAGATTTTTAAACTCCCTTTTGGTTTTAGGAAGCTTTTCAAAGCCAAAAAAGTCTGCATAGAAAAAAAAAGGATTCATTGACACAAAAAATCTTTACTCGCCTAAAGAAAACTTTTACTTACCCAAGAAATTTTTCGCATTGTGAATTGAAAACAAAAATTTATTTAGAACTAGAAAAAATTACTCAGTGCAAGGAATTATTTCTTGACCAAAAAAAAACTTTTCTCGCCCCAAGACAATTTTTGTATTTAATTGATAATTAGGGACAAGATTTTTGCCTTATTTTTTAAATGAACAGTTCAAATTTTTGATATTACGGGGAAAATATTGGTCTTATGAAAAAAGTTTTAGAACAAAAGTTGTAGAAAATTTAATTTTATTAAAAAAATGTCTCTTATGATTTTCTTATACGATCGATATTTTCACTGTAATTCAGAAATTAAGATTCATAATGAATGATTCAAAATTTTGTTAATTATGAAAATCTTAATTTTGAAATTACGGTGAAAATATTAATCGTATAAGAAAATCATAAGAGACATTTTTTTAATAAAATTAAATTTCCCACAACTTTTGTTCTAAAACTTTTTTCATAAGACCAATATTTTCCCCGTAATATCAAAAATTTCACACCACTAATTATTAATTATTTTTAAATTAACGTAAAAATCCTGGCTCTATTGATAATGCATAAAAATTTCTCGGTGCAAATTAAAAGTTTTTGCGGCAAGAAATCTTTTTTTTCTGAGTATTTTATAAATTTATTAGCGATATTTGGGCAGTCACATAGTGACTGCAGCTTGCTCTTTAATTATTATTTAACTTTTAACTTATTGATTTAATTTTTTTTTGGTTTCATTATTTTTAGTTTTGACTTTCAGTTCAATTTTTCGTGAACTACCGGTCGTAAGTTTTTTATTAATTACAAATAAACAAAAAAAATTTTATTAATAATTCTTAATAGGGGTCTTGCGACAAAAGATACAAAGCTAGTAACAATAAATCAGGCCAATTTATTATATTTTTCGAGTTATCGTCGTTTCGAAGATTTCATACACGATAATGGACAGCACTGGTTTCTTGGATTAAAATAATTAATTTTAAATCAATGGAATAATGAAGACTTAATACCAGGTAGAAATTATTGTTTAATAAATTATCTTTGTACTAGTATACAATTTAACCCATTTTAGAGCGTAATAAAAAAAGTGTAAAGATGATTTAACGTGAGTGAATTAATCGCTTGAGGTGTGCAAAAAATAAATTATTATTTCAATGAGTTATTATAGAGAATAATTACCTTCGGTGAATGAGGATCACGTGCCGTTTTTATGAGATCTTCATTTCCCAATTGTTCTTGCAACATTTGTTCCCACAATGCAGTATCATAATATGCATGACTCCATACTAAACTACTTGTTCCACGAAGTGCGCTTTGATTAAAAATCTTCATACTGAGTGCTTTATACAAATCAGAAACTTCATCTAAAGATTTTCGTTTCGGTGATCCTGTTAATTAAAACGTATCATCATTAAAAGTCTTTGTAACTGTTATAAAAATAAAATGAAATAATTTTTACTATAATTATTTTATATATTTTTAATAAGTACCGTTATTAGGGTCATTCCATTTTATGACTGTTAGCATGAATAAGCAGTATATTCATTAAAATTAATCATATAATTATATAATTTTATATATTAAAAAATACCTAAATTTGCTGCAAGAATTGCGCCCGTACTGACTCCACACATGTAGTCAAACATCTCATGTACTCTGCGTCCGGTTAATTTTTCCAATTTCTTAAGCATTTCAATGACAAGTAGTCCTCTCGTACCACCCCCATCAATCGAAAGAATTCTGATACCTCGGCAAGGAAGAGGATCGATGTATCCCACTACTGCAAGAGCTTCTCGGATAGATGCTAATTATAATAAAAATATATTGTCATATATTATTTGTTATTATTTAAATAATTATAAGTAAAAAGAAATTTATTATTCGCTTTACCATTTACTTTCTCATCCTTCGATTTCTGTCTCGTTCGCAACAGTGTTTTTACTGCGCCTTCTTTGATAGCATGATATCTTGCTTCTGGAAACTGCTCTACATGCGCTAAAAAATCTTCTATTCTTTTTATTTGCGAAGTATTTGACTCAGCGATAATTATACTATTTAATATATGTTTTGTTCTTGATAGAATACTATCTTTTGTGATATTACTTTTGACATAAGTCTTCCATTTAGGAATCGTAGTCAATGGCAAGGATTCTTTTACTCGAGGATTTAATTTTATAAAGAAATCACTCAATAATTGGGGTAATGCTAATATTTGGTCTTTGGTATTTTGTAATAATTGATCTGACGTGACAACCGATGATTGTAAAACTTGTCTTTTACCATCGATATTTTTATCATCAGTTTCTTGGTTTACTGTTTTTGGTATTTTATTATCTCTTTGAACGATAGCTACTTTCTTTTCATGATCAATATTTTTGTTGGTCAATTCGTTATCAGAAAAATTTCTCTTGTTATTTTTTATAAAAGGGTAAACTAATTTCTTAGTTACATCCATCCAGTATTTATTGAATATTAACTGAACATTTTTATTGTATTCCAAAATAGATAAAAAGTTTTTTGAATTAGTTAATGATTTCCACTGATTTTGCATTCTGATTTTGGATTGAGTTAAAATATTCAGAGAATGTGATAATTTTTCGGTTACATTACTATCATTTCGATTTGTTACACCATCTGTAAGCTTTCTGTAAAAAATATTTTTTATTATTAAATTATTATTGTAAATTTGTGTGAAAAAAAAAAATGTAGTTTTTACAAACAATCACACAGCAGTCCAATAGAAGTTTTCAATAATCACTCTATCAAAAAAATCTATGTGGAATTGCATGGGAACTCATAGGAATCCATAAAGGAAAGTATGAATTTATATAAGACTCCAAAAGAATTAATATAGGAGTGTATGGATTTAAATAAGAATCCATGGGTTTCTGGATTTCCATATGGGAAATCCACATAAGAAATTGTGGGTACCTAGATTTCCACATAGAAACTTTACATAGGAAACTGCGTATCTAAATTCCTATGTGGAAAATCCACATAGGAAATTGTGGGTTTCGAAATTCCCATGTAAGAAACCCACATAAAAAACTGTCATTCCCCTATGGGAATCCTTGTAGAAAACCATATGGGTATCTGAATTCCCATATGGGAACTTCACATGGGAAACTGTAAGTACCTGGATTTTTATTTTGACATAGTGCAGATTTCCATGTGGATTTCCATAGGAACCCATGTGAGAATCTATATCGGCCCTGATAAAAACTCATTGAAAAGTATTGAAAAAGATGAGAATTGAATCGTTTTGAATACTTTCTATACCCCAAGGTTTTCATTTGGACATAAAATGAATACTTTTCAATCCCAAAATAATATAAAAATTTCTAAACTTCCGAGGAATTGGAAAAGATTCAAATGAATTGATATTTTTAATCTTTCTGAATACTTTTCAATACCAAAAAAGTTTTGAATTTTAGTCATGTATGGGATTGAAAAGAATTCAAATGAATTGAAATTTTTGAATCTTTCTGAATCCTTCTCAATACCAAAATAATTCCATATTGGACGGTATTGAAATGATGAAAGATTGAATTCTTTTCAATATTGAATTCCATTTTAAGAATTAGAAAGTATTCAAATGATCGAAATTTCAATTCCATTCAATACTTTCCAAAACCTCTGTGGGATTGAAAAGAATTGAAATAATTTTCAATCCTTTTTTATGAATATTTTTAATCAGGGGGGACCTATGCTGGATTCCTAAAGGAAACCATATGGGAATCCATCCGAAAACGCCACATATGTAAACCCACATAAGAATCTAAGCTAAATTTCCATATGGATTTTTTTGACAGGGCAGTTTTCATTTTAAATATCACCTACACAGTAAAAAATATTGTGTTAAAATAAACATAATCTGTATTAGAAACGGTCCGCAATAATTGTATTATTTTTTAACACAGACTATTTGTGTTAAATTTAAAAGACTAAATTTGTGTTAAAATTTAAATACAAAATTCGGGTAATACGAGAAATAAATTCATCACTTTTTAAATGTCAGTGGCAACATAAAAAAAATGTTAACTTTTACATATTTTTGCACTATAGATATTCCTTAAAAATAATATATATATTATTTTGAGGTTATCAAAAGTGACAACAATTATTATTTAACATTTAACTATTTCTTTATTGTAAACAATGTTCTTATTAAAGTAAAGATTTTAAAAAATCACGTAATATTTCATACCAGGAGTAAATAGTAAAATTAATTTATTTTAAAAAAACAAAAACACATTTTTATTTAGCGAAAAAATAATCTTTACATTACACAAAATAATTCGAAATTATAACTAAATTTTTTTGATTACTATGATAAACATTTCAGCTTTTAGTAAATAGTAATTTTAATATGTTAATAAAAAAAACTTTTAAGTTAAATTTTGACGTTCATAAAACGTCGATTTCATTTTCATTTTTCTAATTCTTCCGTGACTATCGATTGAGTTTCCAACATAAATTTAATAAAGAAACACTTAATAAATGTTGATAATTCAATTTGCGTACCAGGTAACACTTTTAAAGTGTTAAATAGTAGATCGATTTAAAATTTTTAGTAACACAGTTAAATATGGCAATTTAACACAAAACAATCAACACAAAAAATTTAACACAATATTTTTTACTGTGTAACCTAATGTTTATCAAACGTTTCGTAGAACTACAAAAGTGACTGTACATATTTACTAAATATGTTAGTAATAACAATCATAGATAAAAGATAAAATTAACTATCTCGTCATTGAGAGTGAAACCAACTAAATTGACTTCTTAATTCTTTATATATATGCATGAATATATATAGTTGTATATAGCACAAGTATCTTTTTGTTATTTATTACCTTTTCAACGTTACACCTTGTCTGTAATATCTAAAATTTTTACGTAACACCATTTTATTATTTAATGATAAATAAATCAGTTTTCCAACATCTCTATTAATTATTTTTGTTTTCATTAATGCTGATAAAAAAAATGTTCACTTGGAAAAAAAAACACAATATGTTGAAAAATATTATGATTAATTTCAAATTAAATCACTATTAAAATTATAAACAAATATTTCAAATTTTCAAAACAATGAAAACTGTAAAAAAATATTTTTTAAAAATTTAAATAAGATATTAATTGTTGCTGCTGTTTTTACTTTACTGAGTTTAAACGAATGCAAACGTTGTCTTTTATAGTTTTATTTTTTTGGCAATGTTTTCAATATTTGAAAATAATATCACGCGATATCAATATATGTTGTGACGCGCGTAATTGGCACGCGTATTCTAGGATGTTGTATTACTCTTTTCTAATATACGCTACAAATCTAATGTGTAAATAGATTTAATTTAATCAATAAGTGGTGCAATTACAGTCAACTATTTTGTTGTTTGTTTAAATACCGCATGACTTTGTTTTCAATTTTTTTTTCGTAGAAATGAGAACGTTTGTGTACAAATACGGACTTATGAGTATATGCTTTATTTTTTGTTTTTTATTGAGGTGTTTACATTTACGTCAATTGTTATTCATTAGAAGTATATCATTTTTCAAATTAATATTTATCTAATAAAAATAATTTGTAGAAAAGTGAGCACATTTTTCTTGATAAATTTATGTGAAGTATTTGCGAATAAAGACATCGGTTTTAATAAATAATATTTTATAAAATATTGCAAAATATCGTTAAGGTTGCCCTGATTAGAAATACTCATTGAAAAGTATTGAAAAAGATGAGAATTGAATACTTTTGAATAAATCCTATTCCACAAGGTTTTCATCTGGACATAAAATTAATACTTTTTAATTATATTGAATCTAAAAATAATATAAGAATTTCTAAACTTTCAAAGAATTGAAAAAGATTTGAATAAATTAATATTTTTAATTTTTCTGAATCCTCGTCAATAACCAAAAAGTTTTGAATTTTAGAGTTACGAGTAGCTCTGAAAAAAATTCGAACAAATTGACAGTTTTCAATCTTTTTAAATCTTCCTCAATACCAAAATAGTTCCATACTTCGGGTTAAGAGTTGGATTGAAAAAGATTTAAATGAATTGACATTTTCAATCTTTCTGAATTTCCCTCAATACCAAAATATTTCCAATTATGACTTGAATTGAAATAAATTAAAATAAATTCACATTTTCGAATCTTTCTGAATCTTTTTCTAAAATGATGAAAGATTGAATTCTTTTCAATACTCTTAAATTCCATTATAAGAATTAGAAAGTATTCAAATGATCGAAATTTAAATTCCATTTAATATTTTTCAAAATCTCCGTATGGATTGAAAAGAATTGAAAAAATTTTCAATACTTTTCCATGAGTATTTTTAATCAGGGCATAGTTCTACATTCCATTTTAAACATAATTATTACATTACAATACATTAAAATTAAATTACTGATTATTGTTAATTTGAAATTTTTTAATTTCCCGCTTCGAAACATAAAAATTTCATTTCCAAGAAATTATCCCAATTTCCAAGTGGCTGGCTCGCTTTTTATTAGCTTTCAGTTGCCCATTCCAAGTCAACTTTCGGGTATTCCTAAATGTTAATAAAATGATGACAAATGGAATTTTTAAAGAGTCAACTTTTAATATTTACCAAAAAAATGTTAACAAAACGTATTATAAAAAATTCAGTAAATAAGTTATCATAAAATGAAGTGATACATCATGACTATTTGGAAATAAATAATCGTTACCATTTTAATGTCAATTGACAATTTGTCATCCTAAAATGTTAATTTAATGTCGACTTTTTTATGTTATTTAAAAGATAACATTGAGTTGTTAGTTTGTTTATATTTTAATGTTAGCTTTATTTTGTCAGCTGACAATTGAAAAATGCTGTCATTGTTGTTTGTATTACTTTATAGTATCTTGTTTACAGCATTTTGATGACTATCTTATTTACGCTGCCATTTTTGTTGTTGTCATTCGCGTGTTCAACATGTTGATTGTTATGCATCAAAGTGCGCTCAAAAAAATAATAAATGCCTTAAAATGACTTAAGATTATATTTAAATAATTAAAAATAAATTTAAATATTAAGATTGTATAACCTCTCTATTTGTATAAATCAATAGCAGACAATTAGGAAAAAATAGCATCAAATAGCTAACGTTTCGTTGTCTATTTCAGGTGAACATTTTGTGATATTTAAATATTAGCTTTTTGTCTACGACTGGTGACTTATTGTAAATGCTGCCATTATTTGTATGAGTGGTTAGTGTTCATAATTATTACGTGCTATCGCACGTGTAACCAAAAAATATTTTTTGATCCGTTGATGACGTCACTATTAGAACGATTAGGTATCTTTTTTACCAGCTGTATCTTATCTAATATTTTTAGCATCCGGCTGTAGGCGCTAAATGTCGTACATTTCAAGTGTCTGTCACAAAAATATATTAAATTGTAGACTTGCAAACAGAGAATTTATTAACGAATATTAAAACTCAACATTGAGTTGATTTTTCAATTCATTGATTTTAAATTAATTATTTTAACTCAAGAAACCAGTGTTGTCGATCGTTACGTATGAATCTTCGTAAGAGCGATAACTCAATAAACAAAACACAGGTCTACAATGATTTTGGTGCTGCTAAAAGTAAAACTGATTTCAAGTACATTCGGTAACCCTGATAAAAACGTGATACTTCCTTTTTTAATGCTACGTATAGTTTTCGAGATTTTCATTTATTAAAAAACAAAAGAACATTTAATTCAAAACAGTTAAATACATTTAATTACACATTTTATTTCACAGGTTAGAAGCTTCTCTTTTTAGATTTTCTCCGATGGATGTCTTCAGGACATTCCCGTGTAATACTCCAACAGTAATCTGCCATCATATGCTCATCCCAGCGACCTTGGTATCTATCTTCCATCACCTTTAAATCTTGATGAAAACGTTCTCATTATAGTGCCGGATAGCTCAACTGGTAGAGCACTCGGCGCGATACCGAATTGGTCTGGGTTCGATTCCCAGTTCGGGCTATCTATATTTTTCTCAATTTATCGATGAATTGTCTTATTGAGAAGGTTTGCATGTTTAGGTTTCCACTATATTTAAATGGTGGCATATCGACGGCATATCAAAAGTATTAATTTAAAAAAAAAATTATTGATTATAATGACATTAATTATGATAAAATACGTTTTTTAGGTTATTATATCGATCGATACAAACCTGAACGTAGCTTCATAATTTTGACAGCATCGCACGACATCTTGTGGGCTAATTAACCAAAATATAACCTAGAATTAGTGGCACCAAACAAAAAATTTTTTTTTGTAGACCTGTGTAATTGATCGGCCTAATTTTTTTTATTAGCTTTGTATTTTTTATTGCAAGAACCCTTTTGAAAATCACGGTCTAAATCCTTCCCGTTTAATTATAATTAACGAATTCCAAAACAGATAATTTGACATTAAATTCACATGTATACATGAAATGTTCCAGCTTCTTTTCTTTCTAACAGCTGACTGCCTCTATCTATCTCTCTTTTTTTTTCCATGTATCTATCTACCTAACAAGTACTAAAAATAAAATTGGCATGACGGTCATAAAATAAAGTGATGACATCTACGCGCGAAAGCGCTGAGGGTGCTTTATGAACGGTTAATTTTATTCGACTAATTTACTCACATAAAAATCTTTCTACACTATTTTTATTAAACCAAGATAGATAAAACTGTATACTAGCATATAGAGAATTTATTAAGGAACAATTTGAACCCAATATTAAGTCGATTCATTATTTTATTCGTTTAAAATAAATTATTTTAACTCAAGAAACCAATGCTGTCAATTGTTACGTATGAAACTTCGTAAACACGATAACTCTCGATAGATACCTTTAATCGGCCTAACTTTTTTCTTGTCTTTTTATTTTTTATCACAAGAACCCTCATGAAGATTACTATCTGAACCCTTTTAGTTTAGAACTCAGTAAGATGTCTTTAAAAAGAGTTCTCAATGAGTTCTTTTTTCTGACTTTGCAAATAAGATTTCTGTGTGAATTTACTATACGTCTTAAGGAGCTCCTAATTTTGACTTCATAAAGAAGTTAAAAAAAAGAATACATGTAGACGTCACAAAACTGACGTCTTATTTATGAAGTCTTCAAGAACTCTTAATTAAGAGTTCTTAAACATGACATCTTCAAGAAGTGATCATAAGACTTCTTGAGGACACCGTCAACAAGACCAAGTAACCCTGATTAAACAACTGAATTCGATCGAATTAAACAGAATTAAATTTTTTTTCATTCTATTTAATTCAGATAGATTCTGTTAATTCGGTACCTAACTTAAAAATGAATTCTGTCTAATTCGGCAGGAAAACCAGAATTTGTCCAAATTAAGGAGGTTCATCGGTAGCAGTAGTTCGCAACTTTTAGAACGATTTCTCTCGTGTAAAACATTTTAAGTACAATAAGAAGTGGTTGAGATACAGTACACTTTTGTGCATCCTCTTATATGCGCAAAAGTATAAAAATGATCCCATTGCGTCTTTTCTCAGACTTGGCTACGTTGCATTCTAACTTAGAATATTTTTTCCCTTGAGCATGTGTTGAAGAAAGTGTTTTGAATAATTTCGAGGTTATACATAGTTGGAGATAACAAATAATAAATATTTGTATTGCAGTTATTTATAATTTATACCTTTTATTATTTTAAATATAATATATATTTACCCTTCCCTATACGGTAACCTTATGTTTGACCTATATCCGTAAAGTTTTTATAATTATTTAAATCTGTTGGGTTTCTACTGTGTTTTAAACTTCCCGCGCACTGCAACGTTGCCAAGTCACTATCTCTCACTTGTCAGGTTATGGGAAAAAGCTTGAAAATCATTAAAAGTAACAAACTTTAAAAATTAATTACAAAAAAATGAATACCGCTCGTTTATGTTTTTATTGAAAAAAATTTCTTGTTATAAATTGAATTAATAATTTTCAACTTTTAAAAAAATGTTGTAAAAAAAGTATGATTGTTATTTAATAAAATTCTCACTCTAACTACGGTCAACATAGGGAATGCATGTTAAATGTACGATTTTTAATTGTTAATATTTCAAAATTTAGTACCGCAAGGACTATTTTTAAAAATTCCTACGTATACAGGACACTTCAAAGTGTTTGTATTTAAAAATTGAAAGATATTGTAAAAAAAGTGATTATCCGATGAACCTCCTTAAAACGAATTTAAATAATTCTATTCGGTTTAATTCTGATTAATTCGAAAATAATTCTCCAATTTCTGGTTCTGAATCCAAATTAAACTGAATTAAAACGAATTTGAAATTTTTAAATCGGTTTTGTTCTGTTTAATTCAAATTCAAATTTTCAATTCAGTTGAATTCTGTTTTGCAAAATTCGACAGAATATAACAGAATTAAAATTTTTAATTCGGTCGAATTCAGTTGTTTAATCAGGGAAAGCAGTCATTTCGACTAGAATGCTGCCTGGGAACAATCATTTTTAAAAAATTTTTCTTGTATAATTAAAATAAAATAAAACTTTTAATTGAATATAAGTATATGGAAATATATTATCATTATTGCACACCTCAAGCGCGAAAGCGCTAGGGGTGCTTTACTGACGGTTCTTCCACGTTGACAATTTCACTCATACAAAAACATTTCTACACTCTTTTCATAGCCCAAAAATAGATTAAATTATGTATTCGCGTGCAGATAATTTATTAAGGAATAATTTAAACCCAATTTTGAGTCGATTTGTTAATTCATTGATTTTAAATTTATTATTTTAATCCAAGAAACTAGTGCTGTCAATTATTACGTATGAATCTTCGTAAGCACGATAACTCTCGATAGACACCATTAATCGGCCTAACTTTTTTTTATTGTCTTTGTATTTTTTATCACAAGAACCCTTATGAAAATTACTATATGAATCCTTTTAGTTTAATTGTAATTAATTAACGACGTAAAAGTGATTATTCGTGAAAAATTTAGCTGCTATTTTTACTGTTGTTATTATTTTTTTCATTGTTTCTCTATATCAACTACTGATGGCAGCACTAGCGTATTAATATATTTGAAAAAAAATGACACATAGAAGACAAAAGGCGGGATATTTAAAAAAAATGTTAGTAAAAAAATATTAAACTGAAAATACGAAATAAAAAATCAAATTGATAATTTGTAAGTTGAATAAAAGTTCATAAGAAAAAAAAATACATTAATATTATGTAATAAAAGTAATGATTAAAAATAAAATGAGTGATTGAGGTGTGCGCTTTTGGATTTTCCAACATTTTTTTTTTCCTCTTGCTAGGTTTTAATGCCCAGCTGGCCCTTGATTAGAACTCGTACAGCCAATATTTGTGTGATTTGTATTTTTGTTTATTTTTATTTTTTAAATTTCAACAAAATTCTAAGAGCTGTCACTTGGGTGCGCTCAGCGCTCTGATAATAATCCTAATAATCTATACATATATGTATACACCGTTCATGATTGTTCTTTTTATCACTCTATTTATTATACAGTATTTACTAAACTGTTTTTCATAAAATGATAAAAGTTCAAAATGTATAATAAGCAATTATTTTCATTCTTCGTTTAACAAACATCCATTATATTTAAATTTAATTCAATTGTTAATTTTATTTAAAGACTAGTTTCTAACTTAGTGTGTCAGGTGATTCTTGGGAGAAATTTACTAACATTTGTAAAAATAAATTGATAGTAATTTTAAAATATTTTTAAAAACACGAATTCAGAATTTGCCGAATGAATTAACTGTTCAAGTCGAGAAGTTTCGAACAAGTTATCAGTAATTAGTTACTTGTAGTTATCGAAGGTTAAGTTATGTCACATACATAATATGGCGTCTTCCGATATATCTGATGATGGGTTCGATTGGAAAACTCTGGAGTACAGAATTTTCAAAAGTTCAAGTTATTCACCGACATATTTACCTGAGTAAGTTTATTTTGCTGGAATTTAATTTAGCACTTAGTTCAATTCTTGCTGCAACTTGTTTTACTTTAACGACTGGTAATTTACTGTCAAATAATTCTACTTTTTTATTTCTAATTTATGTAGGAATATACTAGTTGATAAACCTCAAGATCAATCCTCTCGCTGGTCGTCTGATCATGATCATTATCCACAGGTAAACAATAACTTTGTCATGTCAATGAGTATGTTTACAAACGTAACTATAACTTTTATTATGAATTACATATGTTAAATTTAATTTTTCAGTATTTAGTTCTCAAGCTTCCTCGCCCGTCAATCGTTAAATCACTTACTTTTGGAAAATTTGAAAAAGCTCTGGTATGCAACATAAAAAAATTTATTATTTTTGGTGGAATGGAACATGAAAATATGACAGAACTTTTGAAAGGGTAATTTTTTTGTTATTAATTATGGATACACTGAGAGAAAAAAAAATTGAATTCAAGTAACTATTTATTGGATTTCCATAAATACTAGGGCTGGTTTAATTTAGCCGGTTAAGCCGGCTAAAAAAGTTAACCAAGCTAATCAGCTAGCTGACTGTTCGGCTTAGGTGGTTAACTCAAATTAGCTGAGCTAATTAGCTAAAGACTAAGCCAGCAAAATGTCTAATTAAATATTTTATCAAGTATCTATATATAGTATCTATTAGGGTGATTCAAGAAACAAACAAATTTTTTATTTTTCTTCCAAACAGGTTCAAAAGTTTCGTTTAGATAAAAAAAGACGCTTGTGAAAATTAGAGCTCTTAATATTAACATTAAGAGGTTCCTCATCGCACTTTTCTATTTCCCATAAGAATAACATGGGAAAAATTTTTTTTACGTCTTCTGATTTTTATAAGTAGCTAACGATGCGTCATAGGAATAAATGGCAGGCATATTTTTGTAGGTAATTGAATGCTCTACGAAAAAAGTTTTTTGTCATTTTTTGATAAATCTGTTTGTTCAAAAGTTATTTGAGGTCAAATTCGTATTAAATTTTGAAATAGTTTCACTTTTCCAGCGAAACTATCAGACTTATTACAAAATATCATCAGACCTTTTTTGTAGACAATTTTATTCCCTAAAAGTTATTTCGAATAAAGTTTTTTCGAATTCCGCATTGTTTTCTAGTTATTTTTATTTTAATGTCAAGCTCTTAAAATCGATCAGAATACTATTTTTTTATGAGCATGACATTAAAATAAAAATAACTAGAAAACAATGCGGAATTCGAAAAAACTTTATTCGAAATAACTTTTAGGGAATAAAATTGTCTACAAAAAAGGTCTGATGATATTTTGTAATAAGTCTGATAGTTTCGCCGGAAAAGTAGAAAATCTCAAAATTTAATATGAATTTGACCTCAACCTCAAATAACTTTTGAACAAATAGATTCCTCAAAAAATGATCAGAATCTTTTTTTGTAGAGCATTCAATTCCCTACAAAAATATGCCTGCCAATTATTCCTATGACGCATCGTTAGCTACTTATAAAAATCAGAAGACGTAAAAAAAATTTTTCCCATGTTATTCTTATAGGAAATAGAAAAGTGCGATGAGGAACCTCTTAATGTTAATATTAAGAGCTCTAATTTTCACAAGCGTCTTTTTTTATCTAAATGAAACTTTTGAACCTGTTTGGAAGAAAAAAAAAAAGTTTGTTATTTTTTGGATCACCCTGATCTACATATAGTATCTACATATAAATATTGTAATGGTAAAATTCGATTGGCAATTGGTTTATCATATATTATTTGATACCAGCAACAAAAATGAACAATTTAATTGAATACATAATGTAGATCTAAAATTTTTTAAATTAATTATTTCAATGATATCTCTGTTTTGATAGAGAAAAATCAATAAATTCGCATTTTCTGGCGACAAACATCTTCTTTTCGGAGAAATTACGTTGCCTGCAGTTGAAAAGACCTGCTCCGAAGGTATGCTGGAAAAAGGAATGCCTAAAAATTTTCTCGCAAAACTGGCCAAGATCGGAAATTTGTGCCTTTTTGAATTCCACCAAAGTAATGGATTGTTTGCCTTCGGAATGGTACCCAGAAAAAAAAAGATATCTTGAGTAGAGAAAATATTTTTGAAGACAAACGTTTTCGGGAACCTAGTCAAGATTTTCTTGAGCCAAGAAAATTTGTCTTGGTTAAAAAAAATTCGTCTTGGTCGGAGAAGATTTCTACTTTATCTGAAAAAATTTAGGTCTCCAAAAAAATTTTCTTGAATCAAGAATATTTACTTTCAGTCGAGAATTTTTTTTTTCTGTGTAGGCTCTCGGTTAAATTTTCCTATTTCTTTCTTAATAGCAGTCTTGCCATTCTCTGTAAATTTCCAGACAACCCGCGTACAGGATCAAAAAGTTACTCCAAATCATTTTCTCTTCGATTCTTACTAGAATCAGGTTCATTTACTGGAACTCGTTCTGTCATTTCCATCAGTTTTTCTTTAATCTTATCTTGATACCATCAGAGACTACCATTCCGAAGGCAAACAATCCATTACTTTGATGGAATTCGAAAAGGCACAAATTTCCGATCTTGATCAGTTTTGCGAGAAAATTTTTAGGCATTCCTTCTTCCAGCACACCTTCGGAACAGGTCTTTTCAACTGCAGGCAACTTAATTTCTCCGAAAAGAAGCTGTTTGTCGCTAGAAAATGCGAATTTATTGATTTTTCTCTATCAAAACAGAGATATCATTGAAATAATGAATTCCAAAAATTTTAGATCTACATTATGTATTCAATTAAATTGTTTATTTTTGTTGCTGGTATTAAATAATAAATGATAAACCAATTTCCAATCGAATTTTACCATTACAATATTTGAATGTAGATACAATATATAGATATTTGATAAAATATTCAATTAGCCATTTAGTTGGCTTAGCCTTTAGCTAATTAGCTCAGCTAATTTAAGTTAACCAGCTAAACTGAACAGTCAGCTAGCTGATTAGCTTGGTTAACTTTTTTAGCCGGCTTAACCGGCTTAATTGTACAGCCCTAAAAATTAGTAATTGTTTTTTAAAATTAAATTAATAGTTTTTATTTTAAGAAAACAGTTGCTTCACTTTAGTAATAAATTTTTAGAAGCATCACTTACTTTAGGGGGGAAAGGATTAGAGATACAGAAAAAAGAGCATATTTTCGTGATTTTTTTTTTCAGAGTAGGGTCAGGGGTCCAGTTTCTGACCTTTTTAGAGTGCCAGTTGGGGTTATACTATAATAATTAATGTAAGATTTAATTTAATGAGAAAAATAATAATTCTATCGACTAGTTTATGATTTGTCGAATAAATTCATGCGCGTAAAATAATTATTTGAATTGAATTAATAATTTGAATTGAGGTTTTAAAAATTGACATTCAGAGACTTAGTTTCTGACCCTCAGAATTTTTCAGATCGCAGTTTCTGGACCTCACAGTGGCCTAGTTTCTGACCCTCACATTACACAAACCGTGATTAGGTTATGAAGTACTTACCAAGTTTCAATTAACTAAAACTATTATTTAGATAAATAAATTAAATATTCATTATAACAGAAACATAATTTTTCAATATTTAAAATATAAATAATTAAAGTCACTTTAGCTAGCGCCTGTTCTCATCATTTTTCATCGTAGCTCGTTGTCATTTTTTTTAAACTCTTGAATAAAAAAACAATCAAAAAATTAATTTTGTCTTAATAAAAATATTATTCAACTAAAAGAGTCATAACAATTTAAATACTATCGAAATTGACATTATTTTTACAATAATTTTATCATTCCAAGAATATGTACTTTCAAGATCTAATTATGATCTTTTATTTTTAAAAATGAATATTAAATGTTAATTTATCACTGTATTGTGAATAATAGTAGAAAATAATTCAAGAAAATTATAAATATTGCTATTTTTACATTTTATAGACATGTAATTAAACAGATAACTTCGCTCGCAGTAAATTATAATTTTAGGGTCAATAACTCCACCATGCCTTTAAAATTGAGCCTAGTTATCGAACCTCAAATTTCAACAACAAAACTCATTTTAATATGTTTTATAAATGTATTAAAGTAAATTTTAATTAAATAATGATCTATCCATCTATTTTTAGTTAAATTTTTTGACTTACATGATAATTAGTGCACAGATTCAATCGTCGTACCTCCTAACGTAAACTGTTTAGACACTATTTAAAAAAAGGGGTTTCTCAGCCGCTTATGGCTAAAATATTTGTTTTTATTCAGTTAATATTTTCTATGTTTTTTAAATTGCCATTGATGAGGTTCAGAATAAATTACAATAAATTAAGAAAAAATTGATTTTCTTTTTAAAGTAATAGTTTTTTAAGTAAGAAAAAAAGTTGAAAAGGTCAGAAACTGGGCCAGGGTCAATAACTGGGTCTTTTACTTTACCTTCTTTATTAAAATTCTTAAAATTTGTGACATTATTAAGCATCATTCCAAGAATATTCTCCTAAATTTTCATAAAAAAATATTGAAAAACAAGCCAGTGGTAGTGGGGAGAGAATCACCTAAAAAAAAAAAGTCTCCATTCGGTAGTCAGGATAGTTTATGACTGCTTTTAGTACATAAGTTTATCTTGGATTTGAACGAAAGAATAAACAAAATATTCATTTTTGAATTTTTGGTAAAGGTGCAATAAAAAAAACTCTGACTATTACCAAAAATTGCTCCTTTTATTTAATTAAAAAATAAGTAGTAATTGAAAAAAAAATCCTTTGTTCAAATCCAAGATAAACTTATGAACCTAAGAAATCTTTTGGGTTTTATGATTTTTGATGAAGCAGTCATGAGTTATCCTGACTACCGGATGGAGACTTTTTTTTTAAGTGACTCGGTTCTCCCCACTACCACTGGCTTGTTTTTCAATATTTTTTTATGAAAATTTAGCAAAATATTTTTGGAATGATGCTTCATAATGTCACAAATTTTAAGAATTTTTAAAAAGAAGGTACTCTGAAAAAAAATCACAAAAGTATGCTCTTATTTTTGTATCTCAGACCTTTTTCCTCCCCTTAAGGTATAAAACTAAAGTATAAAACTAGAAAAAAAAACTATGTCTAGTAATATTTTTTTTGCAGAAACAAATTTTTTTCTTAGTATTAAACAAGTAAATAAAATACTTGACTAAAGTAATTATTTTACTTGATTAAAGAAAATAATTGCTTGACTATATTTAAGTAACTAAAACACTCAAATCAATAATTTTTTCTTGAAAATATATATTTTTTTTTCTCAGTACAGTTCAATTAATTCATATTCATTTAATATACTATAATTTTAAAAGTTGTATTTCTTTTGATTATTTATAGAAGTTTAAAAAATGATTCAGTGGCAGAAACATTTGAAATAAAACATAAAATTGGAATGGACGATATTTACTACCCGATTAGATACATAAAAATAATGCCTATTCAATCATGGGGACCGAGTTTCAATTTTAGTATTTGGTACGTTCGTCTAACTGGTATCGATGATCCAGAAGTAGTTGATCCCAGCCTCATGTGGGTTAATCAGTACCTCCAGAATGAAATTTTAAGACTTTGTATGAAATATTTCCGTTGTATAAAACAGCCAGAAATAGTTCAAACTCTTGGGAAAGTCACTAATGTTAAGTTAGAAGATCAACGACTATCAGCTTTATACGATATTTTAGTAAATAAAGGAGATTATCTTGAAGCTGAACGATTTATCACTAATGCTGTTTCGACTGGATTAGTAGATGAATATACAAACAATCAACCCTACTGCGCAGTATGGAAAAAAGTTAAGTGCGATGATCCGAAACCAGGTATGAGAGGAGGTCATCAAATGGTCTTTGATTCGGCAGCTGAAATTTTATATTTATTTGGTGGATGGAATGGAAATCAAGATTTGTCTGATTTCTGGTCATACAATGTAAAGGAAAACAAATGGACTCTTATTTGCCAAGATACTAAAAGTGTAGGGGGACCGGGTGCTCGGTCTTGTCATAAAATGTGCCTTGATCCTGAAAGAAAACAATTGTTCACATTAGGAAAGTATTTAGATACACAATACCGGTGTTCTGATAATTTAAAAAGTGATTTTTATGTCTACGATATAAAATCAAATAAATGGATTCAAATATCTGAAGACACAAGTGCTAGTGGAGGCCCGAAACTTATATTTGATCATCAAATGTGTATGGATGTTGTAGATAGAATAATTTATATATTTGGTGGTCGGATTCTTACAATGTCTGGTGGGGTTGATGATCATGCCGTCGGGATGTCGTTGAGTCCAGCCGAACCTGTTTTCTCTGACCTTTTTTCTTATCACGTACCAACTAATACTTGGAAACTTTTAGCCTGTGATATCGCTAGACCAAGTCCGTTAAATGTCCCAATGATTAAGTCAAGAGTGGGCCATTCAATGCTTTTTCATCCGATCGATAGAAAATTGTATATTTTCGCTGGTCAGAGAAGTAAAGAATATCTTAATGATTTTTTTACATTTGAAGTTGATACCAGTAGAATAGAACACATCAGCTTACAAGATTTTGAGAGCGACGACTCTAATCATATTCCAGCAGCGGGTTATACTCAAAGAGCAACAATCGATTCTACATTAGGGGAAATTTATGTTCTATCAGGATTAAGTAAAAACAAAGAAAAGCGCGAAGAAAATGTTCAAAATTCATTTTGGGTTTATAAAATAAAAAGTAATACTTGGACATGTGTCTATCGCAATGAAAATGTCAGTGAAAAATATTGGAATAAAATGCAAGACTTTGAGCCGTGTCCTCGTTTTGCTCATCAACTGGTTTATGATAACGTCAAAAAAGTTCACTATTTATTTGGTGGTAATCCTGGACGTACTTATTTCCCGAAACTGAGACTTGATGACTTTTGGCAACTGAAACTTTGTAGACCAAAACAAGATCAAATTCTCAGGAGATGCAAACTCATTATTAGAAAACATAAATTTAAAGAACTTGCTCTTTGCAATAGTATGAAGGCACTTGAGTATTTACAGAAAGATATTTCCGAAATTGTTGACCATAGTGATGTTGAACAAACCAAGGATTTTCAATTGTTGACATCTGTGCTCTTTTACGAACAAGACTTTTTAAGACACACACCAAAATCATCCGACATTTCATTAGATACGAGTAGTTCAGATATGTTAGCGAAAGAATTTCATCAACGTCGTACGAAATTATTCGATCAACTAATGGAATTTTTTCCCGAAAAACTTACACAACCGCGTACTAATTTAGTTGACCTTTTACTTTTGTGATATAGCCATCGTTAAATTAGTTTATCATTTCAGAGGACATTCGACTGTTAAATGCTCAAATTATACAATTTTATTGGGAACATTAATTTGAGTAACTAAATAAAATAAAGCTTATTTTTAACTTCCCGCAATGAAAATTGAAAATTTTCAAAAAAAGGGAAATTATTGGTTTCGGTCCGATTTGAAAAAATCGAGATTTCATCAGACCTCCATGTTTTGAGGTCCTAGAAAACAATTCCGACTATTTCCGGGTCGACATCCGGCCGTGTGTGTGTAAACTTTTTTTGTCCGACGATATCTTTAGAACGAATCAACCGATTGGAGCATTTTTGGCGGCTATCGAAAGAGCTCACCAAAAGTTAGAACTGATGAGATTTTGAAGTCGATCGGTCGAGTACACGGAAAAAAAATTATAGGAAGTTTTGCTATGCATTATGGGAATGGTTCCCATAATGGTATGGGAATAGTACCTATACTACTATAGGGATGGTTCCCATATATTATGGGAACCATCCCCATAATAGTATGAGAATAGTTCTCATACCATTGTGGGAATCATTCCCATACTATGATGGGAATGGTTCTCATATTGGTATAGAAACTATTCCTATAATATTATGGGAACTATTCCCATAATGTTGTGGGAACCATCCCTATAATATCATAAAATTTTTTTTTTGCACAATAGTGTAGAAATTTCCCAAAATTTGAATTTTCTTGAATGTTTTGTGCTCACAAAAAATTCTTGTTAAAAATTTTAATGTTTTTTTGCCAAATACGATTTTTTTTTTCAATGTTTGAATTTTTGTTTTTATGTTTAAAAATATTTCTGTGTATTGTAGAAGTGATTACCACACTTCTTTAAATTAATTTTTTCATGATAATATGGGAACCATTCCCATAATATTATAGGAATGGTTCCTATAATAGTATGGGAACTATTCCCATAATATTATGGGAATGATTCCCATAATGGTATACGAACCATTCCAATTGCATTATGGGAATCATTCCCATAATATTATGGGAATAGTTCCCATACTATTATAGGAACCATTCCCATAATATTATGGGAATGGTTCCTATAATTTATGGGAAGGGTTCCTATAAATTATAGGAACCATTCCCATAAATTATGGGAATGATTGCCATAATATTATAGAAAGTATTCCTATAAATTATAGGAACCATACCTATAATTATAGGAACCATTCCAATAGTGTTATGGGTATCATTCCCATAATTATAGGAACTATTCCTATAATTATGGGAACTATTCCTATAATTATGGGAAACATTCCTATAATTATAGGAACCGCTCCCATAATTTATGGTCGTTATTCCTATGATGGTATAGGAAAAAATTTCACAAAATTATGGGAACCGCTGCCATAATTTTCTTTCCGTGTAGTTTACAAGTTATACGAAAAATAAAAATTGAAAAACATTTTTTTTAGGTTTTTTTTGTATAACTTATAAACCATTTGCCTGATTCACCTCAAAATGTAATCAATTCTAAATCTTGGTGAGCTCTTTGATTGCCACCAAAAGGCTCGAATCGGTTGATTCGTTCCAAAGATATCGTCGGACAAAAATTATTTTTTCAGTGAAGGTATGTTTTGTCGGTCTAGCAGTTTTTTGAGCTTAAAGAGTTTTTCAAAATTTTATTTCTTACTGCTTATATTCAATGTTCAAGTACATAAAAGTTTAATTTTTTTGCACATTACGATGCGTTGTAGTTACCGAGGTTCATTTTAAGTTGCGGTAGCCATTCAAAATTGATAAAAAAATATTTTTCATGATACCATCGCTGGCATCGAACGTAAGTTTCGGTGACTCTACAGTCAGTCGAGACAAGCTGGTTTCAGTCCAATGCCGCGAACAAATATTAGCAATCGCGGAAACTGAAAATGCTTTCAGTCAGCGGGCAGAAGATTCGGGAAGAAGTTTTGTCCCTTGGGAAGAAACAAATAATGTTACTGCCCTCTAACTGAAGGCATTCGTAATTTAAATTCTGATACTTGTCATTTGTTTAATAGTAATTTCAGACCTTAAATTTTATTTGTGTAACTGAAAGTTCTGACTTTGTGATTACGTTTTATGAAAATAAGTGTAAATAATAAATAGTATTTATAGTTTTCGCTTAATTATAAATTGCAAATCACAATTTACGCTTACGCTATTAGTTGATGACACCATTGGTCTTAAATTAATTTGTTTCTGACTAGCTGCTGACTGAAAGTTGAAGTTCCAATGCAGGTAATCGTGAAAAATATTGTGAGTGACACAAGATGAAAGACGATTTTAGACTGCAGGTAATGTCAGCACTCGCCTAGGACTCGGATAGTCAACTTTACTCTGGTCTGAAATCGTTTTGATTTATCTCTGGTCACACAATATACTACAGGAAGAAATTATTCTCGTTTGAAATGCTATGGCGTCATAGTAAAGCCGGACCATGCTGGCCACCTGACGGAAATTCAAATAAACACATGCAAAAATTACTATGGCCACAGTAAAATCGACAATGGTTACAGTAATTTGGCATACGATCAGTCAGTTTTACTGTGGCCATAGTAATTTTCCCATGTGCTTATTTAAATTTCCGTCAGGTGGCCAACATGGTCTGACTTTACTATGACACCACAGAATTTCAAATAAGAATAATTTCTCCGCGTACGGTTTTATTAAATTATTTTACACGGGATTAAACTATTTTTGTACACTAATTTCATGAAATGTCAAGTTGATACCGATTTAAAAATTGATCATTTTTCAGTACAATGATAAAATCTATTTGTTATTTAATTTAGTCAAAATTCCAAGATGATTTGAAAACACATGTTTAATAGTAGTTTATATGTCTAGTACAATTGTGTATAAGATGTAAGTTGTGACGATTGACACCCGAGCCGGAGGAGAGGTTGTTAACATACAATCGTCTTGTACGAAAATGTATTATATACATAATAAGTTTTTGTATGCAATACTCGAAAAGTACGCCAATGAGCGTCCACAGACGGCAGGTAATAAAGAGCGCGTACAAAAAATTTTGTCAAGAGGTGGCTCAACAATGTACTTCAATATTTTTTGCACGATAGTCATGCTTCCTCATGACTAAAATACATTTTAACGCACGCTGACGTCAGAATTCGAACGATTGAGTATCTTTATTACCCACTGTGTCATGTCTAATATTTTTAGCTGTCGAATATAACGCAAAAAATATCGTACATTTCGAGTATGTTTACAAAAGAACAAAATATTCAAAGCTTTAGCAACAGTTTTTCAATCCGAGATTTACATGTAATAGTAAAGTCCAATAAGGATTTCAAGCACATGCTGCCGTCAAAAAGATTGTAACATTTTGAAATTTTGTGAAGTTGTTAGAAATAATATAAATAACAATAAAAAAATTCTTACCGGAAAAAAACTATGCGACCGCGTAAACAAACAGCTCAGATCTAATCGTCTAAACTCTGATTTTTAACTTTGTACCAAATTTTATGTCAAAATGCTTAAACCTTTTAAAGTTATTAATTTTTTAAGTCAAAAACGTAAACTTATAAATAATTAGCCATAACTAGAACAATTATTATTATTGTTGCATGTATTATTTCTTTGCAAATTGAACTATCGAACTTAACAAGAGCTCAAAAAATGTGTCTTTTTATTCCCTACATATAAATATGTTCATATAAAAATATTAATAATTGTTATAGTTATGGCCAATTATTTGAAAATTTGCGTTTTTAATAATAACTTTGAAAGTTCTAACTATTTTGATTTGCAATTTGGTACACAGTTTCTACGATCCTTCTTTAAAATAAGAGTTTAGAAACGCATTTTTTGTATATGCAAAATAGCCGGGCAGGATCTTTTCTCCGGCAACAATGTTTTTTTCTTTATTTTTATTGTTTCAAATAACTAGGCTAAAGTACTATATTTATAATAAGGCTCCGGTACACGGAGAGAAATTTATGGTAACCGTTCCTAGTACGTTTATGAAATATCATCCCATACCGTTATGGTAATGATTACTTGAAATTATGGAATACAGACCCATACTTTCTGGGAAAAATTCCCGTAAGTATGGGAATAATTCCTATAATCATGGTAACAGTCCCCATATCGCATGTGAAAGAATTATGGTAATGATTATCATATTGTTATGGTAATCGTTCCCATAATACTATAGTAAACGTTACTATAATATTATGGTAACCATTACCATAATGTATGGTAACCATTACTATATATTATGGTAATTGTTACCATAATGATGTAGTAATGGTTACCATAATATTATGGTAATCATTACCATAATATTATAGTAACGATTACCATAATGTTATAGGAACGGTTACCATATAATTATGGTAACAATTACTATAATATTATAGTAATGATAACTACAATATATGGGTGCCGTTCCTATAATCAACATTTCAAGAAAACCGGTTACCATGCCCGATGAAAAAAGATTTTATACAATTGTATAAAATTATATACAAAAAATGGCCCGATCCAATTGTATACAACTGTATAGAAATTGTATACAATTCTATATAATTATATACAATTTTATACAAATTATATACAATCCTATATAATTGCAATATATAGAATTGTATATAATTATATAGAATTGTATACAATTTCTATATAGACTTGTATACAATTGGATCGGGCCATTTTTTCTATCCAATTATATATAGTCTATATATAATTATATATAGTCCATATATAATTGGTATATAATTCTATACAATTGTATAAAATCTTTTTTCATCGGGGCATTATGGGAACCATTCCCATAATATATTGTAAAGGTTACCATAAATGTCTCTCCGTGTACTATAGCAAAGTACATATATATACTAACAACGATAAATTAATATCGGATTGAAAAACTGGCCCTTCAGATGTTTCTTTAAGAAAAAAAAACTAAGCATATTTAAAAAGTCTAGCATTATATTAAAAACTTTAAGTAATTTATAAATCTTTTTGCAATTTAACAGCAGAATGTCCCGTTAAGATTATGAGTTTTTTTTTTTTTTTAATTATTCAGTAACTTGTAATTTAGCAAAAAAAGTATTCACTTGTCTCCAGATATTTTTATTTTTATATTCCCTTTAAAATATTTGTATATTATCCAGACTATTGTAATTAAAAAATGTTCATGTTAACGAATAAAGTTTTGTTTGCATATTTACTTAATACTCATAATTTTGAATTCGTGATGGCAACTGACAATGTAATTAAATTAAAACAAGAAGAAACTAGTCGTCATACTAAGTTCGAAGTTTAATTTGCGTTTCTAGATCTGATAAGCTTAAGATTTGTTTTAAATTATAATTTATATATTAAATTTAAAGACTTCAAGCCGAAAAATATGTAAAAAAAAAAGTCATAAAGTTATATCTTGAAAATTCATGAATATAGTGTAAAAAATATAAGACTAACATTAAAATAATTATTGCCAATGAAGTATATTATAAAAATTTGTAATTATTTGTTGTATAAAGAGACCTATTGAACATAATTTAATATTTACAGTGTTATAAAATGATTGATTTTTCACAAATTCTTTTTATCAATAAATTAATATATATAACAATATCAAAAATGTGGTTAAATGTTGAATCAATCAAAATTTTATACATCGATCTCAATTTTACAGTATTTATTAGGGTGGTCCAAAAAATTACAATTTTTTTTTTCTCGGAAACAGGTTCAAAAGTTTCATTTAGATAAAAAAAAGACGCCTGTGAAAATTAGAGCTCTTAATATTAACATTACCCTAGCGGATCCGAATTACGGTAAATACAGTGATTTACCGTAATTTACGGTGCCTAGCAGAATTACCGTAAATTACGGTAAATCACTGTATTTACCGTAATTCGGATCCGCTAGGGTAAGAGGTTCGCCCTAACGGACCCAAATTACGGTAAACCCACCGTAAATTACGGTAATCCACCGTAAAATACCGTAATTTACGGTGGGTTTACCGTAATTTACAGTGGTTTTACCGTAATTTACGGTGGATTTTCCGTAAAATACGGAAATACGGTAATCCACCGTAAATTACGGTAATTCGGTAATCCACCCGAATTTTTTTACGGTAGATTTATCGTATTCGACGGTAAATTTGCGGTATACCCGCCGTAATTTACGGTAATCCACCGTAAAGTACCGATTTACCGTAAATTACGGTGGATTTACCGCAATTTACGGTGGGTTTACCGTAATTTACGGTGAATTTAACGTAATTTACGGTGGATTTACCGTAATTTACGGTAAATCTACTCGAATTTTACGGTATTTTACGGTAGATTTACGGTAAAAATACGGTGAATTTACGGTAACTCAGGTCTGCTAGGGCGATCCTCATCGCACTTTTCTATTTTCCATAAGAATAACATGGAAAACATTTTTTTACGACTTCTGATTTTTAAAAGTAGCTAACGATGTGTCATATGAATAATTGGCAGGCATGTTTTTGTAGGGAATTGAATGCTCTACAAAAAAAGTTTCTTGTCATTTTTTGATGAATCTATTTGTTCAAAAGTTATTTGAGGTTGAAGTCAAATTCATATTAAATTTTGAGATCTTTTTACTTTTCCAGCGAAACTATCAGACTTATTACAAAATATCACGAGACCTTTTTTGTAGACAATTTTATTCCCTAGCAGTTATTTTTCATAAAGCTTTTCGAATTCTGCATTGTTTTCGAGTTATTTTTATTTTAATGTCATGCTCATAAAAAAAATAGTATTCTGATAGACTTTAAGAGCTTGACATTAAAATGAAAATAACTAGAAAACAATACGGAATTCGAAAAAACTTTATTGGAAATAACTGCTAGGGAATAAAATTGTCTACAAAAAAGTTCTCGTGAGATTTTGTAATAAGTCTGATAGTTTCGCTGGAAAAGTAAAACGATCTCAAAATTCAATACGAATTTGAACTCAACCTTAAATAACTTTTGAACAAACAGATTTATCAAAAAATAACAAGAAACTTTTTTCGTAGAGCATTCAATTCCCTAGCAAAATATGCCTGCCAATTATTCATATGACACATCGTTAGCTACTTATAAAAATCAGAAGTAGTAAAAAAAATGTTTTCCATGTTATTCTTATGGAAAATAGAAAAGTGCGATGAGGAACCTCTTAATGGTAATGTTAAGAGCTCTAATTTTCACAGGCGTCTTTTTTTATCTGAATGAAACTTTTGAAGCTGTTTCCGAGAAAAAAAAAAAATTGTTATTTTTTGGATCACCCTAGTATTTATAACTGTTGATTTTTTTTAAATTGAAAAATAAAATACGTGTACACGTTCACGAGGTTTTGTGCATGAAATTGGTTGAAAAATAAGAGTATAAATATAATTATAATTGGTTAATTTCACGCAATAAAAATTATTTTAGAGTCTCACCAACGGCAATATCATTCCAAGTTTTTTTATTAGTAGATTTCATAGAAATCTAACTATTGTGTTTGTCCCCAACATTACGCAACTTTTCAAAAATTCTACCATTTTTCATCTCAGCTATAAAATTCAAGTACCCTTTTTTTGTATGGATTTTTTTTTGCATTTGTAGAAAGTACAATTATCGTTAAATGTTTCCGTCGAACGCAGTATTAAGGGGGGGGGGTAGGGTTTTAAAGGCGAAAAAAAGCATATGTTTGTGATTTTTTCCCGGCGAGATGAGTAATATAATTTCATTAAACTTAATCACATATTATTGTACAACTTTTAAAGAATATCAGAAAAAATTTTCAATGAAAAATATTGATTAATAAGCTGGTGACGTTGAATCTCCGGAGGCGCCTCGAAAAAAAGTCGTTTTGCGGTGAACATCATAACTCGTTACCGGATCATTGGAAAAAAAAAATTGATATGCATTTTAAAGTTGATGTATTTCTCGAGGCAACCACGAAGAGTTTTTTTTTTTTTTCGATTTTTTGCAGCACTTGGAAGTGAAAAACGCGATTTTAGCTAAAAAAATCGCGGTTAATTTGTTATTAAAAAATATAAAAAATGAAAAACAAAAAAAAACTCTTCGTAGTTACCTGTTGATTTATGTGAAGAAGTAATGTTCAAATTTTCAAAGGGATCGGTTCAGTACATTTTGAGTTATGATGTTCACGGACTTTAAAAATAACGTTTTCGGGAAAATCCATTTAAAGTTTTTTATTCGTGAAAATTTGAAATAAACTATCAATCAAAGAATATGAATTTTTATACTTATATTAAGTCATCAGTTTACATCCTTTGAAAGACACACAGCCGGAGAAAGGGATTCGGAAGAACAAAGAAAATTGCAGCTGATTTCTACTAGGGGTATGTAGGGGCAGGTCGGGCAGGTATAAGAATCAGATATACCGGCCGGTCATTTGAAATGCCGTAAGTCCGTTAGTTTTACTCGAATTGATTTCAAATTTGTACACAATATTCTTGACATATTGCTTATTCAGAAAAAAAATTAAAAAAAAAAAATTTTTTTTAAATAATTTAAAAACCCTAATAACCCTTATTAACTTCACTTATCTTTCGAAAGTTGTTTCCACTTCAAAAGTCTAAGATACACTTAAGAGAATTTTTGACAGTTTACATTTTCCATCTTTATCTTTTTTGAAATTGTATATGACAATAAATGTATAAATAAAAAGAAAAAGTAGAGTTTGTTGAACACATTTTTAACTTCCCGCTAAGAAAATCGACGATTTTCGAAAAATTGGGAAGTTATTGTTTTCACCCCGATTTTCGAAAGTCGAGTTTTCATCAGATGTCGACGTTTTGAGGTCCTAGGAAGCTGACTAATTTCAGAATGATGTCCGAGTGTATGTATGTATGTATGTATGTATGTATGTATGTATGTATGTATGTATGTATGTGTGTGTGTGTGTGTGTGTGTGTAAACTCTTTGTAACTTTTTAACTAATGAATCGATTTGGATGGTTGATGTGGCAATCGAAAGAGCTTGTTGGCCCGCAACTTTCCTGAAAATTTCAGATCATTTGATTAAGTAGAATCGAAGATATTGGCGAATTAATGAAAAAAAAAAATTTTTTTTTTTAGTTTTTTAGTGATTTCTAAGAAACGACTTGAACGATTGATTTCAAAATCTAATCAGCTCTAGAACTTTATAAGCCGCGTCGAATGCCACTTTAACCATCTCAATCGGTTAATTTGTTCGAGAGATATCGATGGCGAAAGAAAAGGTAAAAACCGTTTTTTTTCGATTATCTTTGAAGTGACGTATCCGATCAATTTCAAAATTTAATCGGCTGTAGAGTTCAAGAAAACGCGCCGATTGCCACCTCAAACGTCAAAATCGGTTGATTAGTTCAAAAGATATCGGCGCTGAAAAGTTAAAAAAATAACATAAAATGTTATTTTTACCGGATAAATCAAAATATAATGTGCTCAAATGTGTGAAATCATACCAACTCTTTCTCTTTATAGTCTCTTTCGATTATCAGATAATGTCATAAAACTTGTTCCTTAGTTTTAAAGATATCGTCAGCAAAAAATTTAAAAAACCCAATCGTTAATGTTTTTCTCGGATATTCTATCTATTATTGCTCTGACCTAAGTCAAAACTTATTCAAATCACGATTTTGATCACTGACATTGATTTCTGCCTCAATACATTTATTTCAGAGAACATAATCGATGATAAAAATTTAAAAGCCGCTTCTTCATTAATGATTTTCGATTCTTAACATTTCAAACTCTAGCATAAAACGTAACTTGTTAGAGCTTAAAAGGCTCATAATATAATGATTGCATGTAACAGCATTTTCGAGCTCGAAGAGCTCGAAAATATATTCACAGTGATGTTTTCAAGCTCCTTGAGCTTGAGAACAGCGGGAAGTTTTGGGCCTGGCCCGCAGGGCCAACCGACGCCCAGATTTTTTTTTTCTAAATTTTAGGTAAAATCTCTTAGCCTGTTAAAATTTATGCTATACGGTATTGCAAGTAATACTGAAAAATTGTCTATTCACTTTATGCACTTTTGAAATTGTAAAAAAAAAAAAAAATACAAAAAAAAAAACGAGTTCCTTCAGCAATATTTGAACTCCATTGATGTCTCCAATCCATAAAATTTTACAACTAAGGGAAATCTGCTATCTACATTGCAGCAGGTGCTATTTCTTCAAGGACCGTGCCCGACAATATTTGCTTTCTACTATCTTATTATAAACTATCACAAAAAAAACCCTTCTCAAATCGTACCTGGCTAATAGATTTTTTTTATTTTTCAAGTATTTAAATCCTTTGAAAAAGTATCGAATACAAACAGTAAAAGATTCCCGAAAATCCTATCAACGTATCTAGATTTCGAGTTAAAGTAAACGTTATTTTTTTTCATCAAAAATAATTATAACAATTGGAACAAAAGTACTTTTAACTCTCATCTCTGATGCCCGATCCTTTTTAGTTAAAAATTTATCAATTAAAAAAAAAAGTTATTATTTTTGAATATTTTTAGTGGCCAAATTTGCCCCAGCTATAGAGAATCAGCCGAAAAATGGATAAGTATATTAAATTTTTTATAATTTGACGATAAAAATATAAAAAAATCATTTTTTCAGAATTTTCGGCTAGTCCATTTTGCCCCAGGTGTCATGCGTAGAGCTAAAAATGCGCAAATACAGTAAGACCTCGTTTTAAGACTAGTTCGGGGCTGTAGGGGAAAAAATTCTTGGAATTGAGATACCCCTACTATTGTGCTTAACAGCGTTTGCGCAGAAACCTCGCTATAAGACTATCAACGTTTTGCGTTTTATTTATGTATTCGGTTCAACTCTACTCTATTATACAGTGAATCTATTTCATGTATAATAAGTAATTATAAGTAAACAGAATTTTGTCGTTCTTTTCTGCTAATTAATTATGTGATACCACGAAATCAGAAGTATTCTTTATGAAGATAAATTATTTAATCTAAAATCATCTAAAATCATCACACACATTTATACACACACGCACACGCACGCACACATTGCACACACACACACACACATTTATACACACACGCACACATTTGCACACACACACACACACATTTGCACTCATGCACACACGCGGACATTTGCACACACTCGCACACACACACACACACACACACATTGTTTAGCAGTTTAATATAAATTAGTATAAATTTATTTAAGTATTAAAACTCCGGACCGGAGTGAATTGGGAGTGAAATAAAATCCGCGTCACTCCGCAATCACTCCGCTAAAAAAAAAACTCCCAATTCACTCCGCATGCGGAATGATTTTATTTAAAACTCCGGATTCACTCCGGATTTTTTACAGTGTAGCAATGTTTTATAAAATTACTGACAAAAATTTGTAAATATTTTGAGATTAGATACTGAATTTTTCTTTGAATCAATGAAAGACAACAGCCCTTTGGTGAACCCTCAAAACTTAATAAATTTTTTGTATCTTTCATCGTAGTTGCGATACCCTGATTAAAAACTCCGATTGAAACCGCTGAGTTCCGATTGAATCCGATTGAAATCCGATAGACTTTCAATCGGAATTCATTGGTTTCAATCGGATTTTTTAATCAGGGATATTTTATACATAAATATCTTAGTCGAGTAAAAGAAAACTTTGACCATGCGTAGATTTTTCTTAAGAATCTTATTATGATTACTCAATCATCGTAATCAATAAATTTGCGAATTAATGGACAAGATTTGTCTTATTGAACTTAATTGATATTGTAAATAAACAAAATATCAGAGAGTAAATTAGTATTAAGCCTTTAATTCAATTTTCTTAGCGGGAAGTTAACAAACAGCCGTACGGTAATTTTTACTAATTTAGTTCACATTATATTATATTTTATGATAAATTCATTAATTATTGAGCTAATAAGGTCGATTTTTTTTTTAGCGGTTTTATTTAAATGAATTAATTTGAATACTTATTTATTAGCTTCGTTTTCTGTTGTCCTTTTTAAATTGCTTTTAAATGTTTTTTTTTTTTTTTTTTTTTTTTTTTCATTTCAATAAATAACGGAATTGTAAAACAAAAAGTTTAATATTGGGCGTGTTCAGCCGAACTAAGTCCTGAGAAAACTTGGTAAGATTTTGTGTAGTAAAAGTATATTTACTATACCAAATCTTACTAAGTCCTTAGGAAATTTGCTCAGGACTTAGTTCGGCCGAACATGCCCATTTACTTAGTTTTTTTTTATTATTATTATCTCTGATAAATAACAGAATCTTGAAACACTAAAATTTATCTAAAATTATTGTTATTTTGAGAGTATATATATACATTCTTTACATCAATAGGAACTTCCATCTTGTTATAATTATTGTTATTTCAATTATTATTCATATGCATTTTACTCGTTCATGACAAGAGATACCTTTGTCGTGACAACTTCAACCTCTGTTTTGACAAGCACCAAAAGTGGGGGTATTTTGTCATGACACCTTCAACTTATATAAATCGAACCGAAGGAAACAGCGGTCAAAAGAGTTTTCTTTTCTATCCTCAAAGTATCTTGACTCGCGAACCTTAATTTCTTGTATTTGGCTTCTGTTTCAAAGTAAGTCGATGAGTGAAAATTTACCTGGTGAACGATCGATAGATCGTTGCAGTTATTATGGATGTAGTAATGGGATTCGTCGCAATGTTGATAAATTGTTCCATTTTCCATCTAATTTTACTCGTCAGCAACAATGGATAGAAAACTGCGGTAAGTTTGATCTAAATTTTTTAATAGCTTGTGTTGTAAATTTTGCGTTATTTGATCGCTATATTCTAAATCTGATTAAATTTGAGTCAGTAAGTTCAGTAGTTGTAAATTTTTCATACAGACCTCAATAACATTATTTTTTTGTAACGTTATATATAACCTATAGGCGGTAGAGTTCTGTCCAGAAAATTTTCGAGTCGGTGGGATATTTAAGGCTTATTTCATCTTTAAAAAAAGATAAATGAAAGAAAAGTGTTCTTATAAAGTTTTCAAAAAATCAATCATTTCAAAGTTGAGAATATTTTTAAATTTAAATATTCGATTTTCTTATTTTTTGAAAATTCATTACACATATCTAGTTTTGAGATTTTTAAATTATTTTAGTTATTTTAAAAAGTTTCATTGGTCTAGTTTATTTAAAAAATTTTAAATTTGTAAAAAATTCCTTTTAATTACACGTAATCGAGATTTTGCGGTACAGCTTTTTAACGTTGACTACGGCGGATTGAAATTACGATACTGCGCATGCGCGTCCATAGTACGATCCTGCTTCTTCTTATGCATATGATATATTTAAAATGAGATTTAAATTCATTTCATAGAATATTTCAAACTGTATTAATAATTTTTATATATACATATTATTACACGTTAAAAAATTCGTGGAGTGAATGCGGAGGGAATGAATTTTTAATTATTCACTTCCCTCGGAGTGAAATTCACTCCGCAGGGGAGTTTTCGCGGAGTAGATAATTTTCTATTAATTTAATCCCTCCGGAGTGAAATTCACTCCGGAGCGGAGTTTTGAAAATATTCTTAATAAAATATAACTCCACATAATAAAATCGAAATAAAAATTCGCGTATTACATTATTGATCAGCTGATATGCACACACATACACACATACATATTTAGGCACACACGCACAAATTTGCACACACGCACAAATTTGCACACACGCACAAATTTGCAAACACACCAATTTGCACACACGCACACATTTGCACACACGCACACATTTGCACACACGCACACATTTGCATACACGCACAAATTTGCACACACGCACAAATTTGCACACACGCCCACATTTGTACACACGCACAAATTTGCACACACGCACAAATTTGCACACACACCAATTTGCACACACGCACACATTTGCACACACACCAATTTGCACACACGCACACATTTGCACACACGCACACATTTGCATACATGCACAAATTTGCACACACGCACAAATTTGCACACATTTGCACACAAGTTATAAAAAAAAGTTCTCGTCAAAGGCCAGCGTGATATTTCAATTCTACCAGACGCTCAATCATTTTTTGTCCTATACAATTAAATATTTGTAATGAATTTTTTTAATTTTCAAAAATTTATAACTTTGAAATGATTGATTTTTCGAAAAACTTATAAGACCACTTCTTAAAATATGTCAAATTACCTAAACAAAATTATTGTTTCATCTCGAGCAATTTAGTTTTTCTTAATTGTTTATAAAATTAGTTTATAACATTTGAATGCGTGGACGTCGGTAAAAATAATCTTGATATTCGTAATCAGCATACCAAAAAACATAAAATAAGCCTTAAATATCTCATTGACTAAACTATTTTACGAACAGTTCTCTGTCGCCTTTAGACTAATAGTTGACTGAGGCTATTCAATAAAATCGACTTTTTATCGATAAAGATAATATCAATTTTTAGGCAATCCAGCGCTGGATAAAATGACTCACGAAACACTTATACGGCACGGAATTTGTAGAAACCATTTTGCTGATAGCGATTTCACCCGGCCTGACAAAAAATCTCTTAAACGTCAAAATGTTGTACCAGTTCATTATCTTTCTGATAACAATAATGATAATAACATACTATTGGATGACAGATCAATAGATGTAACTGCTACATCTACAAAGCGAATACTACCACTGGCCACTTCACTTATCTCTCCAAATAATAGTGCACTTCATTCAGCGCTACAACCATCTACTTCTAATTCAACAACAATTGCAGATCCTTCTGAAATATCTCAACTTCAAGTACCATCATCATCTTTTACTGATTCTGGTTCAAAATCATGTACTCAAAGTGATCAAAAAATTATCGAGTTATTAAACAAAAATAGGGAATTAGAAAAAAAACTTATGAGAACACGTAAAAAGCTTCGAAACGTTTCAAAAGCTTTCAAGGAATTCCGTATAGGAAAAAAATTCTTAATTCGCGTAGTGCCTACAGGATTCGAAAATCATTAATAAAAAAAAAAAAGTTTTAACGACCAAAAATCAGCAGTCATAAAAATCGTTGATAAAATGGATCTTTTATCTGGTGCAAAGTCTCGCTATCACGAGATTTTATAATAGAGAAGCTCGCAAAGAGACAAGTAATAAAAGTAAAAAGTTAAGCCAAAAAATGAAAAATCTAAAAAATTTGTAAAAAAGTACTATGATAATTTGTATATTATTATTATTATTATTATATTATTATTTATAAAAATTAGCTATATAATTATTATAGAATCATAAGCAAACACTGATAGCTGTCTCTAATTTTCTTGTATAATTGAAACTATGATTCACGATGCTGTCCACTGATAAAATTAAATATATACTTTTTATTTTTTAACTTTTAAATTCATTCATCCAATTATTTAAACCTCAAAAACAAAAAAATTAATCCCTATATTTTTAAAAATATTTATATTTTAATTTCTTCATCCTTTTCCGATTTGAACCGATTCATTCCGATTAAACTTAATCGAATTCCAACCGTATTTCTTAACCAGTTTGAATTTTCAAATTTCTTAACATCTTTTCCTTGATTAAAAGAAACGATTCAAAATGATTAGAAATGATTCAAAATAATTCAAAATGATTCAATTTTACTACTATATAGATATAAATTCACTATTGAGTGAATCGCTTTCTTTAATCAGGGTTGTTATTTGTTTTGGTACATTCAATACTAAAAAGGCTTCGTAATCTCAAAATTATCTATGAATATCAATAATCGTAGCCCTGTTTAGAAAATCTCATAGAATCCATTAAATTCTCATAAATTCCTATAGAAAATTGTATAAAGATGAATGAGTTCTATGAGAAGTGCTATAGTTGTATAGGGCCTTATACATGCAGCTATAAGAATCTATCGGATTTTTTAAGCAGGGAGTACTTGGCAAATATATTTTTTATTCCTACTCATTGGATTTGGTTTAATGAGGCCTACAATCGAGAATTATTGTTCAGTTTACTGTCGATAATATTTTACTTTCTGTTTGAAAATCACCCTGATAACCACCCTAACCGTAAGTTAACTTCAAGCTACTGCCGTATTCTGAAGCCAACTTGAAGGAAAGTATACCCTGATTAAAAATAATAATTGAAAAGTATTGAAAAAGATGAGCATTGAATCCTTTTGAATACTTTCTATACCCCAAGGTTTTCATTTGGACATAAAATTAATACTTTTCAATCCCAAAATAATATAAGAATTTTTCTAAACTTCCGTGGAATTGGAAAAGATTCAAATGAATTGATATTTTTAATCTTTCTGAATACTTCTCAATACAAAAAAAGTTTCGAATTTTAGAGTCCCGTACAGGATTGAAAAGAATTCAAATGAATTGAAATGTTTGAATCTTTCTGAATCCTTCTTAATACCAAAACAGTCCGATAATTCGGATCGTGTGTAAGATTGAAAAGAATTAAAATGAATCGAAATTTTTGAATCTTTTTGAATCCTTCTTAATACCAAAATAATTCCATATTGGAAGGTATTGAAATGATGAAAGATTGAATTCTTTTCAATACTTTTGAATTCCATTTTAAGAATTATAAAGTATTCAAATGATCGAAATTTCAATTCCATTCAATACTTTCCAAAACATCCGTGGGATTGAAAAGAATTGAAATAATTTTCAATCCTTTTCAATAAATATTTTTAATCATGGTTATCCAGCCAAGCTTACCGGAATTTGATTTTGCATGAAATTTATATGATAAAATTTATATTTTACTCTGAAAAAGTGATCATATCTTGAAAAATTATATTTTCTAGAACAAAATTGCAATTATCTCAGTAACTATCAATTTTACGTAATTTTATTATAGGACCTTTCATGTAGAGAATTAAATTTCCGATCAAAATGTGTTGAAAAAAAAATTTTAATCAACTTCAAACTTTAGCGGGATTTGGCGAGCCTAAGATATTGAGCTAAAATTTTTTTTTGATTTCCGAAAAATTTTTTTTTTGTACAAAGAAAAATGTTTTTGGTATTAATAATGAAAATTCAAAAAAAGCGTATTTTCGGCCCACTCTATTGCAGACCTTACAGAGTAAGGTGTGGCTATCAGATCAGGGCAACTCACAACTATAAATGATTTTCTCTCTTACCTACTTCATTCATTCTCTCTTCTAGGGAAGAAAATTCACCGGTAAAATAAATATTTTACTTATTTTGCCAATTTTCAGCAGGTTATTTACCGGATAAATAACAAAAGTAGTTAATTTTGTTCCGTGGGTGGCGTTGATGTGCGATTGAAGATGTGTACAATGTAGACTAAAAATTATTAGCAATTATCTATTATCTTTCAATATTATTGAGTTGATAAATAAATAGTTAAAAATGATAAAAGTGAAACATTGATCAAGGTTATTCGCGGATCTTGTCAAATGCAGCTTTAGTATTGAAATACGACCTTCTGTAGAGTTCTGTTATAACAAAGTTGGTTGAACAGAAGAATATGAGATTCATCGACCCAGGTTCGAATCTGCGGCATGCAATTTATTATTTTTTTTATTTTACTGAAGTTAGCCGACGTTTTTAATTTTTTTTTATTTGTTTTCAATAATTAAATTTGAACAAAAAACATTTCTTTTAAATTGCAATTAAAGTTTATCAAGTTTTTTAAAAATACAATTTATTTTTTATTTTTTTGTAATAATTTTTTCAATAAAAAAAAATTCAGTACACCAAATTGCTTTTAAAACTTAGTATACTAAACTATATACACATTCGACGCAAGTAGATATTTATCATTTAAATTAATATTTTACCGGTTAAATAGCCAAATAACTTACCGGTTAATAACCGGATATTTGTCCACTCGAATCACTTCTCTCTTCTCTCAAACAGTTACTCGGAATACTATTTGACGTTTAGAAATAGTTCCAAAAACCTATTCGGAGTAGATGGCATCACTAGTAATGACACGAAAATTTTAATGGGCTTAGCCCTCTCCGTCTTCTCTCTGTTTCTGTCTTAATCAGTATGAAAAACCATCTATAGGGGGCAGCATCGTCCGAACCATGAATTTCACTGAAACGTAATTTCAGTCAACAGCAGTGCAGCAGTATTCGTTGGTATTTGTAATATGGCGGGTGTTATCACTCGCTGTTCTCAGATTCCAAGAAGACAATTAAGTGAGTAAATAATATTTTTATTATTATTATTATCATCATCATCATCATTATTATTATTATGGTCATTGCTATTATAAATTATTCACAAAAATTCTTATTTAATACCTAAATTATTCAACTCACATATATTATTTTTTTTCTAATCTGTATTGTATATTTGTTTAATAATTTGACATTTTAAAGTTACATAATTTAATTTGAATTTTTTTTAAAAGGTCTTCTTGGTGTTGTTTTAAATAACCAACAAGTTAAAAGTTTTGCGGATGCTGCGCCAGAGGGGAAGGTAATTATTTACAATTAATTAACTATTGAATTAATTATATATTAAAAAACTCATACAGTTTAAGTGACATCTGTTCTGTAAATTATCAATTAATGTTTTTTTTTTTTTTTATAGAAATTTGGAAGTCCGTTAAATGACCAGGATAGAATATTCACAAATTTATATGGTAGACATGACTGGAGATTAAAGGGAGCATTGAAAAGAGGAGATTGGTACAAAACCAAGGAAATTATTTCTAAAGGAGCTGATTGGATTATAAATGAAATAAAAGTATCTGGTTTAAGAGGACGTGGAGGTGCTGGCTTTCCTTCGGGAATGAAATGGTCTTTTATGAACAAACCTTCAGATGGAAGACCTAAATACTTGGTGATAAACGGAGATGAAGGGGAACCAGGAACTTGTAAAGATCGTGAAATTTTGCGTCATGATCCTCATAAATTGGTCGAAGGTTGTTTGATAGCCGGTCGTGCCATGGGAGCATGTGCGGCTTATATTTATATTAGAGGAGAGTTTTACAATGAAGCTTCGAACATGCAAGTGGCTATTGCTGAAGCCTACCAAGCAGGTCTAATAGGAAAAAATGCATGCGGATCGGGCTATGATTTTGATATCTTTGTTCAGCGAGGAGCTGGGGCTTATATATGTGGTGAAGAAACAGCTTTGATTGAATCCATTGAAGGAAAACAAGGTAAACCAAGATTGAAACCACCGTTTCCAGCAGATGTTGGGCTTTTTGGATGCCCTACTACTGTAACAAATGTAGAAACCGTTGCTGTTGCGCCGGTATGTATATATATGTAAATAGTACAGTCGAAACTACGAAAGAGGAGACGTTTTTGAAAGGGTGCAAATTTGGTTGGAGGTTTATGATGTCACCCACAAACACCCTTCAAAATATAAAAGTTATCATCCTAAGGGTTGATGGGAAAAAAATAAAAGTATCCCCAAGAAAAACGGATTTTTCGCAAATATTTGGCTAAACAAAAAAAAATTGGAAAAATCTTTAAAAAAAAACTTGTGGAGAAAAAAAATCACATATAAAAGTATGTATAGAAAAAAATATTTCTTGGCGCAAGAAATATTTTGCATTATAAATTGAAGAGAAAAATTTTTTTAAGACTAGAAAAATTTAGTAGCGCCAGAATTTTTTTATCACCCCAAAAAATTTTTTCTCGCCCCAAAAAAGTTTTTATTTTATTCAATTCAAGGTAAGGAGCCCAGTTTCTGACCTTCTTAGAGTGCCGGTTGGGGTTATACTATAATAATTGATGTAAGATTTAATTTAATGAGAAAAACAATAATTGTATCGACAAGTTTATGATTTTTCAAATGAAGTCATGCGCGTAAAATAATTATTTCAATTGAATTAATAATTTGAATCGACGTTTTAAAAATTGACACAGAGACTTAGTTTCTGACCCTCAGAATTTTTCAGGTCGCAGTTTCTGAACCTCACAGTGGCCTAGTTTCTGACCCTCACATTACACAAACCACGATTAGGTTATGAAGTACTTACCATGTTTCAATAAACTAAAACTATTGTTTAGATAAATACATTAAATATTTATTATTACAAAAACATAATTTTTCAATATTTAAAATATAAATATTTAAAGTCACTTTAGCTAGCGCCTGTTCTCATTATTTTTCATCGTAGCTCGTTGTCTTTTTGTTTAAACTCTTGAATAAAAAAACAATAAAAAAATTAATTTTGTCTTAATAAAAATATTATTCAACTAAAAGAGTTATAACAATTTAAATACTATCGAAATCGACATTATTTTTACAATAATTTTATCACTCAAAGAATATGTACTTTCAAGATCTAATTATGATCTTTTATTTTTAAAAATGAATATTAAATGTTAATTTATTTTTGTATTGTGAATAATAGTAGAAAACAATTTAAGAAAATTATAAATATCTTTTTTACATTTTATAGACATGTAGTTAAACAAACAACTTTGCTCGCAGTGTTATAATTTTAGGGTCAACAACTCCACCATACCTTTAAAATTAAGCATAGTTATTGACCCTCAAATTTCAACAACAAAACTCGTTTTAATATGTTTTATAAATGTATTAAAATAAATTTAAATTAAATATCGATCCATCCATCTATTTTTAGTTAAATTTTTTTACTTACATGATAATTAGTGCAAAGATTCAATCTTCGTACCTTCTAACGTAAATTGTTTAGACTCTACTTAAAAAATGACTTCCTCAGCCGCTTATGGCTAAAATATTTGTTTTTATTCAGTTAATATTTTCTATGTTTTTTAAATTGCCATTAATTAGGCTCAGAATAAATTACAATAAATTAAGAAAAAATTGATTTTCTTTTTAAAGTTATAGTTTTTTAAGTAAGTAAGAAAAAAGTTGAAAAGCTCAGAAACGGGGCCAGGGTCAATAACTGGGTCTTTTACCTTATAATGCGAAAAAATTCTCGGGGCAAGAAAAAATTATTTGCGTCAAGAAATCTTTTTCTGTAAGAAATTTTCTTTATATCTATAAAAAATAATCCGTAATAGATTTTTGAAATTTCTAAGCTTAAATATATTGAATTTTTATAAGGACATGCCACTGAAGTAGAAAAAAAGTGTATACCTGGTTTACAAAATTTGTTACGTGTTATTTTCTGTAGATCAAAAAAAAACTTCTTATGCTTTTTGATGCGAATATATTTTTTCTACAAGTTTAGTTTGAAAGTTTGTTTTACAATTTTTGTTTGTTTATGAGATATTTGCGAAAAATATATTTTTTACGGTGTTATTATTTTTTTTTTTATATTTTAAGGCTGATATTATAGGCATCATATTTCGGAGTTTCGACTGGACTACAAGTTATTTTAATGTAATATGAAACTGAAACAGATAATTTAACAATAAATTTATTTTCAGACTATCTGTCGTCGAGGAGGTACATGGTTTGCTTCATTTGGCCGAGCAAGAAATCACGGAACGAAATTGTTTAATATCTCAGGTCACGTTAACAACCCTTGTACGGTAGAGGAAGAAATGTCAATACCTTTGAAGGAGCTGATAGAAAGGCATGCTGGTGGTGTTATTGGAGGCTGGGATAATTTACTAGGTGTTATTCCCGGCGGATCGTCAACTCCTATTATTCCAAAGAAGTAACATTAATATTAAAACAATTAATAACTTTATAAATAGAAATTAAATAATTTATAATTCATTGAATTTGATAATAGTGTTTGCGATACCGTTCTTTTGGATTTTGATGATCTTGTCAGAGTGCAAAGTTCTTTTGGTACTGCAGCTGTAATCGTGATGAATAAACAGACTGATGTAATCAAGGCGATTGCACGACTCATTAGCTTCTATAAGCATGAATCATGTGGCCAATGTACTCCTTGCCGCGAGGGAATCAGTTGGATGTACAAAATAATGAATCGGTTAGTAATTTACATTTATTCATTGCACGTAAAAAAAGATGTAGTTGAATTTACCACAATCGGGAATACACATACTACACTGACTAGTAATATATAGGACCACTAGACTGGGCCAAAAAAATTGACAATTTTTTTTTTCTTAGCTATATCGAGAATATTATTCAGAATGACAAAAAAACAATTTCATGAAAGTTTGAGCCCTTAATATTAATTTTAAGAGGTCTATCATCGCTATTTTTAATTTTAATTTATAATTTGATGTTTTACGTCAGAACTGCTAAAACATTGGAGTAAAAACAATTCATTTCCACTTAATCTTATGTAAAATTAAATTCCCTACAAAAAAGGTCTGATTGGAAATTTTCGTCAGACAAGTAGTCCAGTCGAGTTAGGTCCAAAAAGTAACTCTTGCTGGTGATAATTCCTGGCCGACTAATTTTTCCACAGAATAATTCAGAATATGCTTAAACTACGACAACCGAAAAAATCCAACAAAAAAGTGCGTCGCAAATATGTTTTTTTTATAACAAAATGGTCAAAATTCCGGTTTAACGCAAATATCTAACAAACTATAGCACATGGATAAAAAAACCCTTAATAAAACTTAAAGAAAAAAAATAATGAATAAAATGAGCCCTCATTTAAGTTCCTACGAGCTGTAATTTGTAAATTATTTAAATGTTAATTAATTTTCTCGTCAACTCGATGTTATTTTTTATACCTCAGCTGTCCCGACGCCGAAACTTGCCGAAGTGTGACGATGTATGACGAAGCTGCTCGCGCGCTCGTTCGGGACATTTAAAATTTGAAAAATTACTTTTTATTTTCTAGCTGAAAGTCATTAATATTTCATTTAACGAAAAAATTAAATAGTACTTAAATTTTTATTCCTATAAAAAATAATTAAATGGTTCAATTCTTAGCTTAAATGTTTTCAAACAATATTAAAAATTAAAAATATTTTCTTTTCCTTAATTTATTTTATTTTCTTTCACAATCGATTGCCTAATTTTTCAAATTTCTTAAAATTATTAATAAAAATTACCTTATAATTAAATAATACATTTTATACTTTAGAACAAAATTAAAAATATTTCCATAAAATTATTTATTCCAACAAAAGTATTAATGTAATATAATTTGGCATAAAAGGACGTTTATTCGTAAGCAAATAAATAAATAAATAGTTGCAATGAAAATATATTATTATTTTTTTATTGATAATTTTAAGAAATTAAAATAATTAGGCAATCGATTGTGATAAAAAATCAAATAAATTACGGAAAAGAACATATTTTCAGTTTTTAATATTGTATTATAATATAAGCTAAAAATTAAACCATTTAATTATTTTTTAGTTATTCAGGTTATTGAAATCGTTTTGACTCAACTTCAACTTCAAATAACTTTCGAAGGAGTGAATTTAGCAAAAAATGTAAAGAAACCTTTTTTGTAAAGCATTAAATTTCCTTCAAAAATCTGTCATGGTCTTTTTTAGATATTTATTGATTCGTCAGTTACAAAATTCAAAAGTAAAAATGTTAAATCGAAAAAGTATATCAATTTATTAAGCTTAATTAATCGAAAACGGCTTGTCTGACAAAAATTTTCAATCAGACCTCTTTTGTAGGGAATTTAATTTTACATAAGAATAAGTAGAAATGAATTTTTTTTACTCCAATGTTTTAGCAGTTCTGACGCAAATCATCAAATTATGAATTAAAATTAAAAATAGCGATGATAGACCTCTTAAAATTAATATTAAGGGCTCAAACTTTCATAAAATATTTTTTTTATCATTCTGAATAATATTCTCGATGTAGCTAAGAAAAAAAAAATAGTCAATTTTTTTAGCCCAGTCTAAGGACCACTACACATTTAGTAGTGACTACTAGCTTATTGTGGTACACAAACTGTAGTCACATCTACTACTGTCGTTGGTTAAAACAACTCCTTGGTCAATGACAGCAGTGGTTTTTGTTACTCCACATCATAGTTTCTAATTTTTTATCCTTTATTTATTTATTAAATATATATTACTTAGAAATTATTATTTTTCATGCTATTTAAAAAGTTTAAAAAATTTTTAGATCTATATCATATTGTTTGCATAAAGAGTTTTTGAATATTTAAAATGGATTTGTAAGCAGTTAACCCTTCAGCACCCGCGTTAGAACAACGTAAAACATTACTCGCGTGATGAGAAAAAGTCTCATTGCTTTTTAAAATAAATCTTTTAAAAATATTTTTTATGTTAAAAATAATTTTTAAATTTCAAAATCATAAAAAGCATAAAATTTCATTAAGATAAAAAAAATTTCACTAGGTCATTCCATTTGAAATTACTTAGAAAAAAATATTTGAAGGCAAGTGTGAGAGAAAAACTCATAGCGCGGGTGCTGAAGGGTTAATTCAAAATGTCAAACGCACAAAATTTGGAGATTTTTTTTCTATACGTCATGATCTCACCTTCCCAAGTTTTCAGCCTGTTTTTTGTTGAAAGAAAAAGCCGCCTCAAAATGGCACACCCTAGTGGTGCTGTTGTTTTAGTTTATCAGTCATTTTACTCCACATTAGAGTAAATTGTACAAATTATGTGAAATTGTCTACTCTAAAAATTTAATACCAACTAATTCTTATAAAATTGTGTGGTTAAAGAAGCCACAGGATGAGTTTTCCATACCACATTGACTAGTTACTGAGCCTACGAATTTTTACCCCAGTCCAATCGTAAATAAAACTACTACCGTAGGGATTAATCTTATACACTGTCATTTATGCTACACCATTTGTCGATACGATTACTACAAAGTGTAGTTCAATTATTATTAGTTTAGGTGGTAAATTTAACACCGACATTATTTTACGTGTGTGACTGATTTTGTATTAAATGAATAATTTGAAGGCAGAACGAATTGAATTACGTCTAGTTTTTGTATTTATTCACTTTTTTTTTATTCTAGATTTGTCCAAGGAAACGCAGAAGAACATGAAATTGATATGCTTTGGGAGCTCACAAAGCAAATCGAATTACATACAATTTGTGCTCTAGCTGATGGTGCTGCATGGCCGGTACAAGGTCTGATTAGACATTTCAGGCCTGTGATTGAAGAGAGAATGCAAAAATTCAAACAATCTGCAACTAATTAAAGTATAAAATTAAGAAACTATATATAATTTATTGATTAATTTTCAGTTGTAATTATGTAGGTAATAAAAGTTAATAAAATAATTGTTTAAGAATATTAAGACTCTTCTAATATGAGATTATAATGGATAGCAGAGAAAATAATAGCAGGATAGTTTAGAGAAATAGCTAGTGAAGTGACTTACAAAATAATAGGATATTGTGTTGCACGGGATAAAATAATGCGATTACTCATGTCGGCTACATTTCTGAAAAACCTGGAATTGTCAGAAAATTATAAATGTACTGGAAAAATCAGGGAAAAGTCATGAAATTTCGTTATAAAGCTAGAAATAGTATATTACACACCTAGGGCAGTAAAGTAAGAAATGTCTCAGATCACATGTTCGGCTTCGCCTCGGCCAACAATTACATGTGATCCGAGACATTTCTTACTTTACTGCCCTAGTTGTGTAATATACACGGAAAAAAAATTCTAATTAAATTTACGATAATAATATCGTAATTTGTCCTATTGATTATTGTAGTGGTGGACTAGACTTTTACAATCGTAATTTTTACGATGTAGCGTTGGAAATTTCATTTAAGAAATAATACTTCAGACAAATAATACGAAGTCTTAAGCTCTTCAATATAAATTACGATGTGAATATCGTAAAATTTGAAGCGAAATTTTAAATAAAAGAATAAAATAATAATCGTTCGGACGTTGGATTTGAACTAGTGTTGCAAAAAAACAATCGATTAATCGAATAATCGATTTTTTAGTTTCAACAATCGATTTTTTTAAATCGATTCTATGTGCTTCGATTAATCGATTGGAAATCGATTAAAATTTTAAAATACGATTTTTAAAAATCGATTTTTTTTTATAAAATATTTAAAAAAATTGTTTTTCTTTTAATTTCGTAGATCAATACCTGCAATAATTTTCAATTACTTTAATGAGCACATTAAACACATATCTAGAGGAAATTTATTGTTATTAAAAAAAAATTTTTTTTCTACAATCGATTACAATAATCGATTGTTAGCGATTCGATTGCGCAACTTTAATGTTGGAGTTATTGAACAATCGATTGTCTTAAAATCCTAGAAACAAAAACAATTATTAAAAAAATAAAAATTTAAATATTTAAAACAAATTATGAAAAAACCATTGTCTATCAATAAATTTATTGTTAGCATTTCCAAAACTGATATTTTAAAAACACGAAATCGATTTTTTCACAATCGATTGTTTATTATACGATTTTGCAACTTTAAAGTTGGGTTTAAAAAATCTATTATTAAAAAAAAATTGTCAAAAAAATTTTTTATGTTCATAACAAAATTATCTTCGATATTTACATGTTAATTGATTATTACTTTGATAACCTAATTGATTTATTCAAATTCGTCAAAAATTCGATTGTCATAATCGATTGTTATACACTCGATTGTGCAACTATACAGTTGTTTCAAGAAACAATCGCTTTTTTTGAGTTTGAAATAATCGATTATTCGAAAAATCGATTATTTGCAAACGATTAATCGGCTCTATCGATTATTTCAGTTCGATTATAATCGATTGTCAACAATCGATTATTTCATGCGATTGTTGCAACACTAATTCGAACCTGAGTCCTTCTGAGTGCGAGGTGTCCGACGCCTTGGACCACTCGGCCACCGAAGAGCCTACACTTTACATGGTTTTTAAGGTTCATATAAACGATTTGAATAAACATTCATAAGTCATGAGAGCGCCTCTTGCGGAGGACGCAGTTAATATTTAAAAATTACGATACAATATCGTAATTTTTATAGCTTACATCGTATTATAACAGAGGCAGCACTGTAATATTTATTTTACTCAAAAGTACATAGAAAGATAAATATAGGAATAAATATAGTTTTTGAATTGTAATTTTTATTTCTTTTATTTTTACGATGTTAAATTGTAATTTTTGAAGTAATTTTTAATCCTAAAAGTCTTTGTTAAAGTTGCGATGTTAAATAGTAAAAAATATAACCCACATAGTAAATTTTGAAATAAAATATTTTAAAATTGACGCTAATAAAAGTCTAGTCCACGATTACGATATTAACATCGTAAATTTTGTTAGAATTTTCTTTCCGTGTACTATTACTTTTTGAAACGCATACTCCCCAATGATAATAATACGAACTTTGATTGTAAATATTTTAAATTAAAGATGGTCAATCGACTTCAAATTTTAATGCTAATTGTATCTTAATACCCTTAGCAAGTATAAAAAATTTTAGAACTTTCTGACACTATGTCCATCACCCGACAACTACCTTAATGAAATTCTACCTGGGGTAATCGAGTAATTACAACTTTTGCTCATACTAAGATACATTTTCTTTACCCTCAAATCCCTCAAGAGTGATATTGTGTTCGACAAAGACAGTCTGCCTCGGAATGTAAAATTATTTCTTCGAACAAATTTGTGTAAATCATCAATGTTTTATTCGATACAGGTAAAAACTAAAGGATGCAGTCATTTAAAAAAAGAAATTGCAGAAATATTTTTAGCTTCCCGCTAAGAAAATTGTAAATTTTCAAAAATTCGGAGTTATTGTTTTCACCCCGATTTTCGAAAATCGAGTTTTTATCAGATGTCGACGTTTTGAGGTCCTAGGAAGCTATTCTGACTAATTTCAAGATGATTTCCGAGTGTATGCATGTATGCATGTACGTACGTACGTACGTATGTAAATACCTGTATCTTTTGAACGGATGAACCGATTTTGATCTTCAAGGTGTTATTTGACGCGGCTTGTCAGTATCTTGAAGCTGTGAGAAATTTAATTTGATCGGTAGGGCTCGTTCAGAGATATTCCAAAAATAAAATTTTTTCAAAAATGTTTTTTTTTTTGATAACCTTTAATGTGCTCGATGGATTGATTTCAAAATCGACTGGGTTCTAAAGCTTTAAAATCCGCGTCGAACGCCACCTCAACCATCAAAATCAGTTCATTCGTTCAAGAGAAACCGTTGTCGAAAGAATTAAAAAAATTTTTTTTTTTAAATATCTCATAAACGACTCTATAAATCGAATTCAAAATTTGACCAGCTTTAGAACTTGATAAAACGCGTCGATTGCCACCTCAACCGTCTCAATCGGTTTATTCGTTTGAGAGATATCGTTGGAGAAAAAACGGTAAAAAACTATTTTTTTCGAAAAGAACGGCATACAAAAGTATTTTCGAGCTCGAAGAGCTCGAAAATGTATTCACGACAAAGTTTTCGAGCTCAAGGAGCTCGAAAACAGCGGGAAGTTGTAGGGCTGGCCCGCAGGGTCAACCGATAGACAGATTTTTTTTTCATTTTCCGTCAAGTTATGACCTTTATAATTTTTTTATTATATTTTAGGCCAATATGTGATATGTGGGGTAAAATGGACCACAAAAAAAATTGTAACGAAAATATTGTTATTTTTTTTTATTTTCGTCAAGTTAATTTTTTCGTTACAATTTTTTCTCGACTGGTCCATTTTGCCCCACATATCACATAGTGGCCTACAACATGATAAAAACATTATAGAGGTCATAACTTGACGGAAAATAAAAAAAATATTTTTTACCTAATTTTTGAGGGGGGCCTTCGTGCCCCAGGCTCCCTACATAAGTATCGAACTAATAAGTTTCACTATATTTATTCGCGTACTTGATTAATATTTTATTAGTATTCTATAAAACGTTTTTATTTATGAAATTTATTCTAGTGATAATGAAAAATTTATTTATATTTCATTGTAGAGTAAGTTATATAAAAACAGAATTGAAATAAAAAATAAAAAATCATTCATTCATTAAATAAAAACAACCCATGATCACTGACAAATAATGAAATAAAGTTTCATTTAACGACAACGATTGATTATTTATCGAACTGACTTATACCATTTTATTTTGAATTAAATAAATATTTCCAATGATTCTATATTACTACATATGGTCAGGGAATTTTTTAATTATTTGACTGGAATACCTGGAAAATCAAAGAATTTCAGTTTCAAAAATCTGTGATCACCATAATTATCGACGAGGGTGAAGTTGATTTTCCTAGTCGAGACGGAGGGCCGACATCACACGGAATCTGAAATTGTGTTTTTATTCCGAGCCACACATCATATTTTTCATCTCACCTTAGTGAAAGCTTCGAGTTTCAATTAAGTTAATTAGCTCTTCCATAAGAATTAGGACTATTTATTCAGCCACTGCTTTTTGACAGCACGGCTTACGAATAGTCTAAGATCCGAACTAAAATCGACCTTCACCGAGCTAATAGTAGAATAAAACTTATTTTTAGGGGTGTGCGAATACTCGAAACTTCGAATTATTCGAGGCGAATCGAATCGAACAATTCGATTCGAGATTCGCCTCGAAGATTCGAAATGTTCGAATAGTTCGAATAGTTCGAATGGTTCGAGAGGTTCGAATAATTCGAAAGATTAGAATAGTTCGAAAGATTTGAATAGTTTCGAAACTTTACCGAATCTTCGGTAAATAGGGGAGCCTGGGACACGAATGCCCCCCTCAAATATTCGGTAAAAATTTTTTTTTATCTTCCGTCAAGTTATGACCTCTATAATGGTTTTATCATATTTTAGGCCAATATGTGATATGTGGGGTAAAATGGGCCCCTTAAAAAAAATTGTAACGTAAAAATTAACTTGACGGAAATTGAAACACAAAATAACTTTTTCGTTGCAATTTTTTTTTCGAGTGGTCCATTTTGCCCCACACATCATATATTGACCTAAAGTATAATAAAACCATTCTAAAGGTCATAACTTGATGGAAAATGAAAAACAGTATAATTTTTTCGTTACAATTTTATTTTTCGAGTGGTCCATTTTACCCCACATATCACATATTGGCCTAAAATATGATAAAACCATTATAGAGGTCATAACTTGACGGAAGATAAAAAAAAAATTTTACCGAATTTTTTTGGAGGGCCTTCGTGCCCCAGGCTCCCCTATTTACCAAAGATTCGGTAAAGTTTCGAAACTATTCAAACCTTTCGAACTATTCGAATCTTTTGAACTATTCGAATCTTTCGAACTATTCAAATCTTTCGAACTATTCGAATCTTTCGAACTATTCGATATTCGACTCGAATATCGAATCGAATCTAACTATTCGACTCGATTCGATTCGAACAAGATTCGCACACCCCTACTTATTTTATAATTAATTTAGTATATTAGAAAATATATAAAAAATGGGTTGCCTAAAAAAATCCTGGACAGAATATTTTCAATTATTTTTTAAAAAATGATTTTTCATAAAACGTTGCAACATCAAAATAATAAGAAAATTTTATTCTGACTTGAAGTATAAAACATACAGAATGTGCAGACGTTGGGTTGACTATTATTTACGTGGACAAACTACTAGGTTGCCAGGTATAAACAGGTCCTAATATAGGTTTGCCACACGGAAAAAAATGTGTAGTTAAATTTACTACAAATGGAGTTCCATTTACTACACTGACTAGTAATATATAGGATAACTACACGTTTAGTAACAGTTACTAGTACACTGTGGTACACAACCTGTAGTACCATTTACTACAGTAAGTAGTAATAAGAACTAGCATTAAACAACCACTGTGGTTCATTTTACTCCACAACATAGTAGAATATATTTTATTCGTAATGTATTAATTAAATATCTGTTAGATAACGATCATTAGTTTTTATGATATTGAAAACGTTATAAAAATATAAAAATTAATCTTAGATTCTTCAGACTTATAGTATATCAAATTAAAATGATATAAAAATGAATTTATTAATGGATAACTTAAAATAATAAGGACTTAAATTTCAAAAGCCTACTTTTTATCAATACCCGATAATGATAATTTTAAAAATATATTTGTAATTAATAAATTCTCGTATAAGCATAGACTTAGAATAATTAAGTATTAATTTTTATTAATAGAAAATATAAAAAACATCGATTTAAAAGTTATAATTCTAATAAATAACAAATACTCAATAGGCAATGATTAGAAAAATTTCATTAAAATCACGATTCACTGATAAGAGCATAGAAATAAAATTTAATAGAAGTTGTAGGTGAGGTAAGCAAAAGGAATAATGACAGGTAATACAAAACAAATTTTTTTGTATTATATTTGTTATATATATATTTTTTTTAAATTATATAAATTATAATTGCACGCCTCGATTTTTAATTATGTGTATAAATATTTTTAATTATATATATTATTATTTATAATGTTTTATAATATTATTTATAATAATAAATACAATGACACAAGTTGAGAATACCTACAGAATGGAGTAAAAAAGTTATAGGTGGCGCTGTTATTTTCTTCTTTCAATCATTTTACCACATATTGGAGTAGATTGTACAAGTAATCTGGTATTGTATACTCCAAAAATAGTAACAGATACCAATTCATATAAAATTGTGTGGTTCCCAAAACCACAAAATAAGTATTTTATACTACTTTGAGTAGTTGTGGAAACTACAAAGTTTTACCACATTACAGTAGTAAGCAGAACTCCTATAGTAGTAAAATATCACGCACACTGTAGCTTATGTTACTACAGTTGTCATTGCAGCGACCACAAAGTGTAGTAAAATTTTTACTAGTTTGGTGTGGTAAATTCTACTCCAGCATTTTTTCCCGTGCAATTTTAAAGATTTAAATTTCAACGCGTGTGGCAATGAGTGACAGAGCGGTCCGAGGTAAGTCTACTGTAATAATAAAGGACCCAACATTTCTGCTTGTTCACTATATAGAGGGTAGTAGAGGTACCTCTACCCCCCATAGTTTACGTACCGAGCATGCGCACATTCTTATATTCAGGGTCCCATCAGACACGACTGCAATTTTGGGTCCTTTATTATTACATAGTATACTTACTTCGGATCTCTCTGTCACTCATTTCCACACGCGTTGAAATTTAAATCTTTAAAATTCGCAAACCTATATTAGGACCAAATTTTTTGCAGCCAACCCTATATCAACGTGTTCGCAATAAAACAGCGCTTATGTTGATATAAAATTTTTTCTATTATCTTTAATTCTGTTAATAATACAGATTAAAATTAAAATAAGAAGTACAAATTATTGAAATTAAGAGTAATTTAAAAAATAAGTAAAACTACTAAATAAATAGTAGGGCTGTACATCTAAACCGGCTTAACCGGTTAAAAAAGTTAACCAGGTTAATTAGCTGGTTAGCTGGTCAGCTTAGCTAATTTAACCGGTTAACTTCGTTAGCTTGGCTAAGCAGCCAAAGGCTTAACCGGTTAACTCAAATTAGCTAGGCTAATTAGCTGAGGGTTTAACCGGTTAAATGGTTAATTTTTTTTTTTCATCTATTCGCTACCTTATCTTAAAAAATATATATGAAATGTCATATTTCTTTAATTTTAGACCGAAAAAGCTATAACAAAAAATTTATACTATTAGTTCAAAAAAAATTCACTCCAATTTTTCGAATTATTTAATTAAAAATATATCGCGTTACTAGTGCCAAAAAGGTGTATCTCAAAATATACGCCCTTTTGGCTCTGGTGAACCAAAAAGGCGTATTAAAAAATTTTTTTTTTCGGATAAACTTGGGAATGTTACAACAAAATATATCCAGAAAAAAACGAAAATAAAATTTTTTTTGACATACGTCCATTTGGCTTTAGTAACGCGATATATTTTTAATTGAATAATTCGAAAAATTGGAGTGATTTTTTTTTAACTAATAGTATAAATTTTTTGTCATAACTTTTTCGGTCTAAAATTAAAGAAATATGATATTTCCTATACATTTTCTAAGATAAAGTAGCGAATAGATGAAAAAAAAAAATTAACCATTTAACCGGTTAAACGCTTAGCTAATTAGCCTAGCTAATTTGAGTTAACCGGTTAAGCCTTTAGCTGCTTAGCCAAGCTAACGAAGTTAACCGGTTAAATTAGCTAAGCTGACCAGCTAACCAGCTAATTAACCTGGTTAACTTTTTTAACCGGTTAAGCCGGTTTAGATGTACAGCCCTAATAAATAGTAATCGAAATGAAAAACGAAAATTATTAAATAAATAATCATTAAAATAGATAATAATTAAAGTAAACAGTAAACCTAAATAAACAAGTAAAAATTTAAACAATGAATAAGGAATTTTTTGAATAGTTATAAGCATTATTATTAACAAGCATAGTAACTGAGGTGGATAGGTCAGTTACGGTGGGTCAAGGAGGAGTGATCCGCAGCAAATGCAACATAGAAAATTATTGAGGAAGGGATAGTATACGGCTTCGAGACAACGATTTTTTGGAAAGAAATGGAAAAACGTTGGTGTAGAACTTTTCGCCATCTAGAGAAATGCGGGAACTGCCCTTTCTTTCCTTGGAGACCTGCGACGAAGCCCAAAGAAGATCAGTTGTGTTTTAAGTCCCAAAACCTTAACATCATTCTTAGATCCTTCCACTCATTCAGGGTCAAAGTAGGCTGGTAGCAGCCTGACCGTATTGTCTAAATATTGAATAAAGTTGAAGAAATAGAACCAATTGGAACCCGGAAAGGCTAGGATCAACTCGTATGCAATAAGAAAATAAGGGGGTAAGTCAGCAAATAGTCTTATCTAAAAATATTTTAAACGTTATATCAAACAATAAATGTAAGAGGGTACTTTTTAAACAAGAATTAGTAATTTTTCACTAATTTCAAGTGGATATCCACTTTTTGTCAATGCTACAATCGTACCACGCAGAATTAGTGAATATTCACTGTATAAATATGTGAATATTAGAATTCACTGATTTGATGAGTGAATATGGGAATCCACTGAATTGATAAGTGATTATAAGAATCCACTAAATTGAAAAGTGAATATGAGAATCCACTGATTGGATTGCTGAAAAAAAAATTATATTGCGAAAAAAATAACACATTTTTAATTAGATCCGAAATGTGATCTAATGTATTAGAATCATTACTTGGAGGAAGTATACATGATTATGATTGATGAAAAAATCCCGGTGACTGTTGGGCTTGAACCTGGATCCATCCGATTCAATTGACATGCCATAGTCGCGAATTTTTAAATAAAAAACGTTACACATATTTGTAAATTAATTTATAGTATAAAGATAAAACAAGTATAAACAATCACGTTAGCAAAAGATAAAAAAAATTGATGTCAGAATCGATTCTAACATCAATTTGGATTTCAATGGAAATTGGTGATCGTATGTTTATACCTGTGTCAATTAATACTGAAGAGCTTGAATAAATTAATTGTATTAAAATATATTAGGGCTGTACATCTAAACCGGCTTAACCGGTTAAAAAAGTTAACCAGGTTAATTAGCTGGTTAGCTGGTCAGCTTAGCTAATTTAACCGGTTAACTTCATTAGCTTGGCTAATTAGCTAAGGGTTTAACCGGTTAAATGGTTAAATTTTTTTTTTCATCTATTCGCTACTTTATCTTAGAAAATGTATAGGAAATATCATATTTCTTTAATTTTAGACCGAAAAAGCTATAACAAAAAATTTATACTATTAGTTCAAAAAAAAATCACTCCAATTTTTCGAATTATTCAATTAAATATATATCGCGTTACTAAAGCCAAAAGGACGTATGTCAAAAAAAATTTTATTTTCGTTTTTTTCTGGATATATTTTGTTGTAACATTCCCAAGTTTATCCGAAAAAAAAAATTTTTTAATACGCCTTTTTGGTTCTACAGAGCCAAAAGGGCGTATATTTTGAGATACGCCCGTTTGGCATTAGTAGCGCGATTTATTTTTAGTTAAATAATTCAAAAAATTGTAGAGAATTTTTTTTGAACTAATAGTATAAATTTTTTGTTATAGCTTTTTCGGTCTAAAATTAAAGAAATATGATATTTCCTATACATTTTCTAAGATAAAGTAGCGAATAGATGAAAAAAAAAAAAAAATTAACCATTTAACCGGTTAAACCCTCAGCTAATTAGCCTAGCTAATTTGAGTTAACCGGTTAAGCCTTTGGCTGCTTAGCCAAGCTAATGAAGTTAACCGGTTAAATTAGCTAAGCTGACCAGCTAACCAGCTAATTAACCTGGTTAACTTTTTTAATCGGTTAAGCCGGTTTAGATGTACAGCCCTAAAATATATTAACAATAAATAATAAACATTTTAACTAAGCCATCGTTCTAGATATCTATTTATTTTAATTTATCAAAATTTATTAAATCAAAAAAAATAAATTTGATGAGTTAATTACTTTACTTTATTTGATGAGTTAATTACTTTTTCTAAAAAGTCAACGTATCTTCATAATTTTTATCTGAACACAATTTTTTGTTGGTTTATAAGAGTGTGGTCAATAGTTTATTTAGACCATAGTCGACATTTTTTTGTCTTTTTTACTAACTTTGGAAAAATATAAAAAACTGTTAATTCAAAATAGTTATATTATTAAGAAAATACTTAAAAAGTTTGGAAAATCCAAAAGTGCACGCCTCATAACGCTTATTTAATTTTGAAGTCCAAATAACTTGTATCCCTCAATTATAGAGTAAAACGAAAAAAAAAAAAATTTTTTTTGCTACTATCACGCTACGGTTTATGTCAACATTTGACGTCAAAAAAATAGAAAGAAAGTAAAAAAGAGTTGTGCAAAAAAAAAGCCGCCTGGATGCAGCACCGGTAAAAGGCTCATAACAGAATATATCTATATATATGAGGTTTGCAAAAATATCCGTCAGAGGTAGCATCAGTGGAAAAAAATATACACGGGATTTTGTATACAAAAATGCTATCAGTCATCACTTTTAATTTAATATTAAAAAAACGATAGAAACTACGATAGTGAATATCGAAAGGGTTCATCTTAAGAAAATTCTGAACAAAATAAAACAAAACCGCTCTCGATACGATAATTTTTTCGGCAGTTATTCTGACTACATCCCAATAGAGTTAATACATAAAGACATCCGGACGTCCAAGTAAAATTTTTTTCAAACTCGTTTTTTCTTTAAAGTAGCAGAACCAATGTTCTTTAAAAAACATAAAATAAGTTTTCTCAAGTCTTTTCTTGATATACGTGTACTCATATTATCCTATCGATGAAATATCAACGTAATAGAGTCATCTTAAGGCCAGAAAATTGCTTGACCTTGACGTGTTGAGAGTAGAGCACTATATGTATATATACCTCAACGCTTCGCTTATGAGGCGTGCAATATCGATTGGATCAAATAAATATTCATTTAATTGAAATTTCAAAACCTTCAGGATAAAATAAACATATATAAGAAAAAATTTGGGGCTTAAAAAAATTCAATGGATTTAAAAGAGCTGAAAAATTTTCTAAGTCCAGAATAATTTTATAATTTTATTTTGGACTTAGAAAAATTTAATTGACTGACAAAAGTTGAAAAATGTGTAAGTCCAACAAAATGCTGGCTTAAATTAAATTTTAGGCAATGGAGGATAGAATCACAGTTCTAAAATCACTTTGGAAATATGATTTTGCCCTCCCAATGCTACTTTAAGGGCATGGAGATCAAAATTACAGTTCAACTGTGAGCGGTAGACCTGTTTACAAAAGAATTGAGGGTAGCTAGGCTAAAACTACATCGACTCGGGGCAGTTCCTTTTTTCTGTGCATTGGCGTTGAGAGTATAGCCAATTTTAATACCATTGTTTGAGAATATTTTAGTTTTATGATTTAAGACCTTCTTTTTTTATATATTGTAAAACTTCAAAATGTGAGTTTCTCTGAATTTGAGTTTCGATAATTTACAACTTAATCCTAAAATCCTCTTAAAAATTATTCCTTAAGTGAAATTTTAACTTATTTTTCCAGACGACGTCGTCCAGCTGAACTAAATTACTTTATTGCCTTTTTCCTTTAAATGCCTTCCGTCTTAAGCCTATGTCGATATCAAATGCTGTCTCCAGTTTTCTCTAAATAATTTCTAGGCTTACTAATGTCTCGCTCTTTTCTCTTGTCTATCCTTCCTCGCAATGCCCCCTACTACTTCAAGGGTTGTCACTCCTACAATTGCTGATTACCAATCACTTGCAATGTCACCTTGTCCACCTTTTCTAAACATTCAGATTTTTACATATACAGTTCAAGGGTCCTGAGGTTAAAGGGTCTCTCGTATACAAGACAAAATAATAAGACAGTTACCACCAAGAACCCAAACCGTTTAGTTGAGACTTGCTTAGTTCTCATCCTTACCAAAATTCAAAACAAATTTCATTTTGAAGTTAATACCAAATTTAGTCGTTTATTATATTCACTAATTTTTTAATTAACTTGTAGAGCATTTTGTTCACTATTAAATCACATAAGTTACTATATTAAAATTCAATTAAAGAAACATTAATAAGATATTAATTTAACTGATTAAAATTATTACAATTGCCTGAACATTAACATCCCATCCGCGATTGTGATAAAAAACATTCCTAATTGATAACAACTGTGAGTAATTTTTTTTTAAATTTATATTTTGGCGAAATTGTAACTGCGGTGTCCCATTTTCAATTAATTCTTTAGTTTTTTGAAATTAATTGATGAAATTTTCGTACTAGTATGACAGTTCAAGGTCATTGAATGTTTTAAAAAAGTGGGGGGGGGGGCACTGTCTGAGAATGCCCTTAAATAATAATATTTATTTTTTTATTGTTATTTCGGATAACCCGACGTATTACTAACATTAATCCCGACTAGAATTTTTCATAAGGGCCTGACGAGGTCCTTATCGGGTTAACCTTATTTCAAATAAGGTACCGATCAGGGTATCCTGACGAGGATCCTGATATGGATGTAACGCTTAAGACCCATGAGGTCCTTATCGGGATTGCCTTATCAGGACCTTACCAGGATATCCTCATCACGTCCTTATCAGGACTGCCTTATCAGGTCCTTACCAGGATATCCTCATCACGTCCTTATCAGGACTGCCTTATCAGGTCCTTACCATGATATCCTCATCAAATCCTTGTCAGGATTACGTTATTAGTAATTATTTTTAAAAAAATATTTAATTGCAAAAAAAAAATAAGAGAATTTTAATTCGATCGAGAACGTTATCTGTTGTATTGAGTGCATTAATTAGAGGGAGTAAACATATTTATTATTGATGAAAAAATCCCGATAACTGCTGGGCTCGAACCTGCGTCCTTTCGATTCAAAGTCCTCGATGCTATCCACTGCGCTGACATACACATGTGATCTTGAAAGTGTAAATATAATATCCATTATGATGTCAAAGAATAACTGATGAAGAAGTAAAAAATCTATGCTGCAATGATTGACATGATTTTTATATAATATTCTTATGTACTTTGTTCAATTTGTAGCCTGTAAATGAAATATTTAAAGGGATGGGATAACTTTTTTTTGAATAAGGATATCTTGACGAGGTCCTGATCAGGAACTGACGGCAAATAACTTTTTTTTGAATAGGGATATCCTGATGAGGTTCTGATCAAGAACTTGTTAGGTTTGCCCTAATAAGGCAAACCTTATATTAACCTGGTGAGGTCCTTATGGTACTTCAGGCAATTCAGGAAGAAATTCTAGTCGGGAATGGCTATAGATATAATAGAGTTACATGATTTGAGCTATAAGATTATTTGAATATAAAATAATAAGGAATTCCTACTTGTATATTGTTGTTTTGGTTAAATTGAGGATAAGGATTAGATATATTGAACTCGGACTAAAGTTACAAAATTTGGTGACTGTAACGTCATATTAAACAGAAAAACCATAATACAAATAGCTGTTATTTTTTATTTCTATTAATCGTTTTTTTAAAGACAGCAGCGAGAGAAAGGCGGTCAGCAGATCGTATTGCTGGATATAAGAGACAGTAAATTTGACCAAAAGGATTATTCTGTTAAAATAGTTAAACGAAAAACATAATTTTGAAGTGAAATATCAAAATTTTTTTTCGAAATGGGCGACTATTCCAGGTACGAATAATTATTCATTTACATTACAATTATTTTTTCATGCTCGGAATAAAAAATTAACGATTAAATTTTATTTTACCGAATAGAAAATATTTTTAGTATACGATTATATATAATTGCATAATTTGTTACAGAATTTCAAAAAAATTATTCATTATTTCAAGTATTGGAATTATTTTTTCTTCTTTTCTGACAAATACTTCAGCTGCTGTTATAAATAATATACAATATAGTGGTAAGTTATTAACTGTTCAGGCACATAACAAAAAACGTAAATTTTATTCTGTGTACACTAGCGGATCCGAATTACGGTAAATACAGTGATTTACCGTAATTTACCGTAATTTACGGCGCCTAGCAGAATTACCATAAATTACGGTAATCTACGGCAAATTACGGTAAATTGTCGTAATTTACGGCGAAATGCCGCAAATTTACGGCAAATTTGCGGTTAAAGTACGGTAGTTTACGGTAAAAATGCCGCATTTTCGCCGTAAGGTTGTGGTAACAGTGCAGTACTTTACCGTAGAAGTTTTGTAAAATGGCGGTATTTCACCATATAATTGCGGTAAATTTGCTGTATTTTACTGCAATGTGAAGCATTTCACTGGAATGTCTGTTGATAATCGGATATTTGACTGTAAACAACTGTCTTTACTTGACATTTCGGTATACCGTGTCTTTAAGATTTGGTATTGTGTAGTGCTGGATATTATTCAAATCGTAAAGAAATCTGTTCTCATCAGTGTTGACCGAACTTTCAAATTGTAGATCTACATTGATATCATTACAAGCATTCAGATAACTTAGATTTTCTCACATTAAAGGTATAGATTAGAATCTATACAATTTAATAATTTTTTAATTTTTCGATCTACTTTCATTTTTTCTAATAAATGTAAAAAATTAATAATTTGATCTATATTCATCAATATAGGATGCCGTATTTTTATTCCAGTATATTTACGCTATTTTTCTTGTAGTATGATCTTATTTTGCGGTGTTAGATGTTAAAATACGAGAGTGGATTTCGAAGTGTCAGAACCCGTACTGGTTTGCCAGAAGTTTATTCGTTTTTTGCACGCCTTATATCACGAAGCGTTTGAGGTAGTGCTCTACTCTCAACGCGTCAAGATCAAGCAATGTTTTAGATTTTATTTTCTTCGTTCAATTTATCAAAACCCTAGCAGATCCGAATTACGGTAAATTACAGCAATTTACCGTAAGGTACGGTAATTTACCGCAATTTGCGGTAAATTGCGGTAAATTACCGTAGATTTTTGGCGAAATTACGGTAAGTTGCGGTAATTTACGGTAAATTGCTGTAATTTACCGTAATTCGGATCTGCTAGGGTACATTAGAAAAATTCGAAACAAAATCGAAAAGCAACAATTTTATAATTTTTAAAAATATCAATTCTTTTAGAAGTAACGAAGAAATGTCTGGATCAAAATTGTGAAAAATCGTATTCAGAACTCTGTAAGTACAATAATTATTTTATCCAGAAAGGACCAGAATTATTGTAAATTGAAAAAAAAAAATAATTAGGGTAAAATTTATGATTAATTGCAGCTAAACGAATTAATAAAACGCTAAATAAAAATGCAAATCCTTGTGACAACATTCAAGAATTTGTTTGTGGTCACTCTGGTTCTTCAGACGAATCGACTTTCTTTAAATCAATAAATGACGAAGATTTGTTAGAAAAACTTTTAGAAGTGTTGAACTCACGAATAGGTGATTTCGTCGACTTCAAACCCTTTAAACTTATTAATGATTTGCATAAAACATGCATGAGAAATGGTAAGTAAAATCGAATATGGTAATTATTTTTAATTCAAATAATTTTAATTGTCAACTAATCACTTAGAAAATACTGGACAACAATCTTTGGATCTTCTGCGCGATAGTATTAAAAAACTAGGAAACTGGCCTCTTTTGGAAGGAGACAATGGGAAGGAATCAGATTTTGATTGGATCGACTTCTTTATCAAAAGCCGTAATATTGGATTTGAATCATTCGACTTTTTGGACGTTGACAAGTGGACAGCAGCAGATGAATCAACAAGGATTTATCTTTTACGGGTAAGAAAAATTAGTAACAAAATTTTCATTTTATCTCTCTAGCAAATCTGTTGGTTTATGGTATATTGTGCAACTCTTGCGGGCAATCGGCAACACCGAATAATTTCCCGGGAAAAAATGATCAGACCTGACCATGCCTGTTCATGTATGGTCAGGCCTGAAATAAGACCTGATCATGCCTGTTCATGTATGATCAGGCCTGAAATTAGACCTGATCATGCCTGTTCATGTATGATTAGGCCTGAAATTAGACATGATCAGACCTGATCATACCTGTCCATGCCTGTTCATGCCTGTTCATGTCTGAAGCGTTAAATACAGTCAGGTCTGATCATGCCTGTTCATACCTGTCCATGCCTGGTCATGTCTGTTCATGCCTGTTCATGTCTGAAGCGTTAAATACGCTCAGGCCTGATCATACCTGTCCATGCCTGTTCATGCCTGGTCATATATGTTCATGTCTGTTCATGGCTGTTCATGTCTGCTCATAGATCTAAAATTTTGTTGACCAAGGATCTATCACGTATAAGGTTTTTATTACTTGAAGTTCATACGAAACTTACTTTTCAACTAAATCTCTTAGGTCAGTGGGTAGCGAGTTACACTTTCGAGCGCAAGGTCCACGGTTCAAATCCTGCACACGCCCGAATTTTTTATTTTTTTTATTTTCATAGCAATAATTATATACATGTATAATTGAATATAGTTATACATAATTATATATAATTATATAGGGCCATTTTTTATATATAATATTTTTACCCGGATGGGCATGAACAGACATGAACATACCTGAACATGCCTGATCAGGCCTGGTCAGGCATGACCATTTTTCATGTCTGATCAGGCCTGAAGACTCATGCCTGTTCATGTCTGATCAGGTCTGATCATTTTTTCTCGGGATTGCAGATACTATTTTTTTTCGCGTATGCGATGATAAGATGTTGGAATAGATGAATGATTGGTTCAATATCAGGTGATATGGGGTAAAGAAAAAAATGCTCCGGTCGAGTCAAAGATTATATAATTTTTTTAAAACATTATTTATTGTTATTGTTAATTTGTTGAAACTATAAATGGTTAAGTAAAAAAAAACGTCAGGGTTCTAGTAAGAAACGAAATTATATGTATCTTAAATTAACGTGATGAGAGCGACAGAGGTGGAAAATTAAAAAAATTTGAAATCGTGTTAAGCCAAAAAGGGTACATTTGGTTGCCAGGTGTGAATAAGATTGAAATTTTGGAAAATTAATATTTTAGTTTTAAGTTATAGTTTAAAAAGTAATGTTTTAGTTTCATCCACCGATTTATCTTTAAAGATCAAAAGATGGCTTCAGTATCGAATGCGTACGCTAAGTCAAATTTTGGTGCATTAAGTAACACAATGCATGCTAAATATCTTAACTGCAAACGGCAACTTATCATACAGAATAGCGTGCACTTAGATAGGACTTATTTCGCATAAGTAAAAATAATAATATATAATCTTATTCATATTTAGATTAATCGATATATGCCAACCTTATATTATAATCTAAGCTATGAAAATTCAACATTGAATAGTTCCATTGCTGCTTACAAAAATTACATCGCAAAAGTGTCTGAATTACTAGGAAACACACAAACACCTTCGGAAGAAATTGATGAAATCATTGCATTCGAACTTGAAATTTCAAAGGTACATATTTTATATTATTATGTCACAAAAACGTTCCGAAAAAGTTCAAAACAGTGAACTTCCAAATTTGAGACAATTCTGAACTTTGAGTTGATCATTTTCAGAACTTTTAAACAATTTACGAGTGAAAAAATTTTCAACCTCCCGACCTCGTTGTTGTAAAGTTGTGATACGAGTAAAAAAACTTTCATAATTGGTTTTAGAGTATTCCTTTTTTTAATGTTCTTCAAAGCAGAAAAATTCTCAAGTTGATAATTTTTATTTATTAAGAAATTCAGTTCAAAATTTTCTCAAATCTCAAAGTTCACTCTTATGAACTTCTTCGGAACATTTTTGGGATGGATTTTTTTTTTAAATGGGTATGGATGTGCGAATTATATGTTTAGATCAAATAATCGAATCGAATATTACTATTTAATTGAAAATTCAAATTTAATCATTTGAATTATGAGTAAATTTTCGAATTATTCAAATTTTTCAAATAATTCAAAAATTTATGACCACCTCAAAAAACTTTTAATAATTCAAATTTCAAATTAGATATTAATATTCGATTCAACACGAATCACTCGTAAGTTCGAATTATCCATACATCCCAAACTATTTAATAACTTTAAAAAATTTTTATTTGTTTATTTAATCAATTTTTTTTATTCAGCTTGTTTTTCCTGTGAGAGGGTTTATAAGACTACCATATGATGAATTTATCAAAAAATATCCATCAACAAATTTTAGAAAACTTCTTAACTATATTAAAATTCATGATAAGGAAATACCGAGTCTTTCTAATTCCACGATCATTGTAACTGATTATTTTCCGGACTTTGTCGAGTTGATGAAAAAAACTCCAAAACGTGTCCAAGCAAATTACGGTGTATGGAAAATAATTCAAAAAACGATTCCTTATTTAACAGATGAATATCGTGAGCTGGAACGCGAATACTGTTCAACTCAAAAGTGCAGAATTAAAATACGCGCGGATTCTTGCAGGGACGTCATCAACGAATATTTACCCCTCGCTCGTGATGTATTGTACGAGAAAAATTTTGACAATGACATCGATACGATTATTACAGAAATGCTAGTAAATATAAAAGAGCAATTTGTGAGTTTAATAAATGAATCAACTTTAATCAACAAAAAAATTAAAAAGCAGGGACTAGAGCTACTTGAAAACATAAAGATTGTAATTGGTTATGAAGAAAAATATAATAATGAAATTATTAAATATTACGAAAATTTAGAAATTGACACAAATAATTATCTTCAGACATTATTAAATTTAGAATTATTCAGCCGAGAATCAAATACCAATCTAGATTTGGACAAAATTATCGCACGGGATCATCCTATAGGATTTAACTTGTATACAAGTTCTTATTATGACAACCGAGAAGTGCTATGTAGTTATATTTGTCATTTATTAATATTTTTAAACCCTAGCTGTCACAAAGGTTCCATAAGACTTCAGCGTCTTTGATCAGCTATTTATTTTTATCATAAATTTTTTAAAATTTTTAATTAAGAAATGACTTTTTTCATAAAAACAAATATATAACTTTGTTAATTTTTATTATTTTCAACTAAATCTTGTGGCAAATTATTTAAGAACAAACGTACTTTGATGTCCCGCATGAAAAAAACTTATACTCTGAAATTATATCAGATAATATAATATTTATTATATTATAGTATAATTTAGAATATAAATAATTATATATTTAAAAATAACTACTTTTTTGCCGTTTTCAATATAAAATTTTATATTTTAAAAGTATATCAATATAATATATAATTTTATATTTTGGCATATATTATTATTATAAAAACTCCATATAATATTAGATTATATAAAAAAAATATATGTCATTATATAGTATCAATTTATAGGTTTATATATATTATGATTTTATAATTCAAATTATATTATTAACAGTACAATAGAATATATAATGCTCGTATATAAGCTTGTATATATTAAAAGATATACATGACACTTTCGTGCTTCGAAAAATTTTCAGTTCCATGAATGCTCTTTCGGTATCCTCTAAAACTTATTTTATTTTGAGTAATTATTTTTTTATATTAAAAATTAATCATATAAATGAAAATTTATAGTCATAACGACTCTCTCTACAAACTTCCTTTCAAGTTCGATCTACACACTTAATTTACTCGAATAAAATATATTCTCATTGATACTCACAATCATCGTCAAACTGAAAGTCTTTATTTTTCATATTTTATTTTATATTTTTAGATATATAATGTATTATATAATACAATATACAATTCAATATCTTGAGATTCTCCAACGTCAATTATATAAAAAAATATATTTAACAATATAATATTTAATATATAAAAAAATATATTCTATTATATATAATTCCAATATATGTAAATTTATAATGAATTTTATAAGTTAAAAATTATATTTTATAATTATATTACATATTATGAAAGTATGTATATATTTTTTTATAATTTAAATTATAAATCAAAGTATAATTTTGAATTTATATAAATATTATATTTTATTATACATACATTTTTGCCGTTTTATAAAATTATATATTTACGGTATATTTTTTTATATATAATCAAAATGTATGTTATTTTCATGCGGGGTAGAAGCGATGAAGAATTTAAAACTTCCAAAAAGTACATGCAGTTTTATAAGACGAGTTCAAATTTTTTTTAAATAAAAAAAGTTTGATTTTTTTTTTTGAAAATATACAACTATATACACTGAATTATCAGAAAATTTATAACAAATCTTTTTTGTAGCGTATTAATTTCTCTACAAAAAAGAGGTGTCTTGTGCTTCTTTTTTAAACGAAATAGCGATTGAAATATTTTGAGTTGAAAATTACCTAGGGTCTTATGGATCCCATGTGATCGTCAAGGGGAAGTAATTGTTAATTTATCATTAACTAATGACCATTTATTTTAAAGTCGTACCAATGTGGATGCTTCGAGAATCATCTTTCAGTGTTAATTTTCCAATGTATGTAAACTATGGTATCTTTGGTAAAGAAATTGCAGAAGGAATAGCTAAAACTATTGTTGATATAGGAGGAAATTTAATTGGAGGCATTAATTTGAATGAAACAAATTATGAACAAACTCTCGAACTTAGCGTTCATCAACGAATAGAGAATTGTATTTCTAACGACGAAAAAAACGGGGTAAAATATCTATTTACGAATGAAATAAATATAATTAATGTTTTAATAATATATTAAAATTTCATCATTTTTAGTTGAGCAACTGGTTCCCCCCTTCAAAACAAATTAGGGAACACATCGCTTATAAAGCAACATATCGAGCCTATCAACAATGGGTAACAAAATATGGAATTGAACCCTCACTACCTGAATTACCCTTCTCAAATAATCAAATGTTCTGGATTAAATTAATTAGTGGTCCTTATTGTTATCCTCCAGATCAGACATTAATAGTTATTGATAATAAGTATTCCATTCGAAGCTTTGCTCAAATGAGAGCTGTATTAAGTGTTCCAGAATTTCATAAAGATTTTAACTGTCCAGTTGATAATTCATTTATTAATAAATATGGACCATCATGCACTTTCTTCGAAGCTTAATCATAATTAGTATACTTTTTAGTAGATTTCATAAAAATCTAACTATTGTATTTGTCCTAATGATGGAATTTTCGAAAAATTTTGCTACCTCTAAACTCAGCTCGACGAGCTGAGTCAAAAAATACATTTGGTTCAAAAGTTTATATATGTATTTATTAGACTGTGTCAAAATAAGTTTTTATTTGTTTTTTTCGATTAAACGTATCTTAAAAGTTTCTTCAATATAAAAAAAAATTCTCCTAAAATTTAAGCTCAATATCTCAAAAATTGAGCTGGCGCAAAGGGGGGTCTCCTTTCCCATTTAAATAACATTGTAAAAATTTTTTTTTTTAATTTTCAAAATAACTACAAGAAGAAAATTTTTTTTCCAATTTTGCTTCCGACTTTCTTATAGGAAATTTAATTCTCTACAAAATTGTCTATGTCCATTTTTTTCCTAAACTGAACAGAAACGAAGTTACAGAGGGCCGAATAGGAGGAAAAAAATAATTAATGAATTAATAACAGAAAAAAAATTATTAGTTCAACTTATCAATTAATTAACTCAATATACTTCATTATTCATAAAAAATTTTTGAATTCAACATGTTTTCGAATTAATAACAAAACAAAATTTACAATAAAACAGAAATTAATTATAATTATATCTACACTAATTGCTATATGGTCAAAAGAATTTTTTCCTGAATTCCCATTATTTATCCAAAAATGAACCACCCATACAGGAGCTGCCAGAGTTGAACAACGGGCCCCTACTTGGCCCAGCACTGGGGAACCTAGCTTTGGCACACCTATATTGGCCCAGGCTTGGGCCAGGACTGGGTAACCTAGCCTTGGCTATCCAATGGCAAGCCAGACTTGGGCCAGGACTGGGTAACCTAGCCTTGGCCGTTACAATGATTACCCGGACTTGGGCCAAGACTGGGTAACCTAGCCTTGGCTATCCAATGGCAAGCCAGACTTGGGCCAAGACTGGGTAACCTAGCCTTGGCCATCCAATGGCAAGCCTGGCTTGGGCCAGGACTGGGTAACCTAGCCTTGGCCGTTACAATGATTACCCGGGCTTGGGCCAAGACTGGGTAACCTAGCCTTGGCCATCCAATGGCAAGCCAGGCTTGGGCCAAGGTAGGATTACCCAAGTTTGGATATACCTATGGTTTATATAAGTAGATCATATAAATGTACCAGTTCAACATTAGTAGGTTCGTCCAGTAGCTACCGTTCGGACCCAGTAATCAGAAGGACAGCAGTTCGCGCCCAGAGTCCAGCAGAATTTCCACCGAGTTTTTTTCACATCATTTACCTCCCTTAGATAATTAAAACGTTAATGATCATGAATTCTACGAGGTTAATAATAATAAATTTTTTTTAATTAAATTTATTTGTTTCCTGGAAGCCTGGGCCAGGTCTGGCAACCAAGCATGGGCCAGGTCTGGTAACCAAGCATGGGTCAGGTCTGGCAACCAGGCTTGGCCCGAGATTATCATTCCAGGCTTCTACCAAGGCTGGGCCAAGACTGGCTTACAAGCCTGGCCCAAGGTTCTACAAAGTTGGGCCAAGTCTGGGCCAAGCCTGGGCCCGTGGTACTTTCCTCTCTGGGCAAACGCAGAATTTTTTTTTTTAATTTTCTTCGTTTTTGAATGTAGTTTTCAGAAAAAAATACGAAAAAATTATTCAGAAAGTCCATCTATTTTTTAACTTGATTTTTCGAACAAAATTCAAATTATGTCGATGATTACCATTTGAATTTATTGTTTTTATTTTTTTTTCCAAATTTCAAAGTTCTCTGAGCACTCTCAAAAATTTTAAGCATGGTGTCATGAGAAATAAGGGTATTTGAAGAAATTTTTTTTTTTAATTGGAAAAAAAAAAATATAAATCGAAAAAACACCACTCTGAAAAAATTTAAAGATTTGTAGAAAATGTCAAAGTTTAATATAAAACAAAAAAATCAAAAATCAAAAATAGTAAACATCGACAAATTTTTGATTTTTTCCGAAAATCTACAAAAAGACAATGAAGATAGGTCGCAATAATTTTTTTTCGAAAAGTACATTTGAAATCAAAAATTTTGAAAAAAAAAAAAAAAACGTCCCAATCAGTCGAATTTTGAAAAAGTTATAACTATTTAAAATAAAAAAGCCATTTGTTAGAAAAATTTATAACTTTTTTTTGGTTGGGTGAAAAATTTTGAAAAAATTACGAGAAACGTGTTTGATGGGGTAAAAAACGAGAAAAAATTTTCAGCCATATCTAAAGGGGTCGGGCTCAAAAGTGGTTGATTTGGCGTGAAATGCCCCATATATATTATGTTTATGACATTAAGTTTATCATTTATCTTATATAAGTGTGTAATTAAATTGATTAAGTGGTATTTTTACTTTCTTATAATTTTTTAACTATAATTTTACTATTTATATTTTTTTTTCAAGTTATTTCACATAAAAGAAGAAAATTCATCGTAACCCTGGCGGTTGTGAATCACCCTGGAAACACGGTGGAATCACGGTGGATCCAGGGTGGTTACACGGTGTTTCCACGATGGTTACACGGTGTTTCCACGATGGTTACACGGTGGCCCCACCGTGATTCCACGGTGTATTCACCGAGATTTTACGGTGTATCCACGGTGATTACGCGGTGTACGTGGAATCACAGTGGGTACATCATGTAACCACCGTGGAATCACGCTGATAAAATGACAAAAAACCCACCGTGTAACCGCTGTGGATCCACCGTGATTCCACCGTGTTTCCAGGGTGATTCGAAACCGCCAGGGAAAATAAAAAAAAAATTAATTCTAATTTGGTTTCAAAAATAAATTTTCAATACGTAAGTTATTTCTGATAAGTTCGTAGTTCGTAAGTCGTAATTTAAAAATTGTAATTACTAATTTAATTTGTTTATTTTTATTACATACATATTTGTATATTGTATGTATATATCAAAAATAAATTATAGCATTTTTAAAATTTTGTGTCATTGTAACAATTTATTTTAATATTTAATTTATTAATTATAATTATTTATAGTTATAATTTAATTATTTATAATTTTAATGACTATTATTTATTAATTTTCTTTAATCCCAATTTTCGCAATTTTTTTTAATTTCATTTTTAACTTTCACCTAAGAAAATTGTAAATTTTCAAAAATTCGGGAAGTTATTGTTTTCACCCCGATTTTCGAAAATCGAGTTTTCATCAGATGTCGACGTTTTGAGGTCCTAGGAAGCTATTCTATTTTCAGAATGATATCCGAGTGGCTGTATATGTGTGTGCGTGTGTGTGTGTCTACGTAAACCTTTCATAACTTTTAAACTAATTAACCGATTCAAATCGTTCTCGCAGCAATCAAAAGAAGTTGTTGGCCGTCAACTTTCCTGAAAATTTCAGATCATTTGATCCAGTAGACCCGAAGATAATTGAGAATTACGAAAAAAAAAATTTTTTTTTTTTTAGTTGTTTTCTAATTTCTCAGAAGCAACTCGATCGATCAACACCAAAATTTAATCAGCTCTAGAATCCGACAAAACGCGTTGATTGCAACCTCAAATATCAAAATCAGTTCATTAAATCGGTAGGAAATAAAATTGTCGACAAAAAAGACCATATAACATTTTGTGATGTCTGATATTTTTGCCGGGAAAGTAAAAAGATCTCGAAATTTACTACAACTTGACTTCGAGCTCCAATAACTTTTGAACAGATGGATTTACCAAAAAAATGATAAGAGACCTTTTTCGTAGATCGTTCAATTTACTACAAAAAATATATATTAGTCTATTCGATCACTGAAAAAAAAAAAATTTGCTATCATAACAAAAATCAAGACTACGCAGCTATTTGTTATGATAACAAAACTATCTTGGTTAACGCAACGAAGTGACATTTGTTGTGGTAAGTAAAGTGAAGTTGCTGTTGTAACAAATGATATGTGTTGCGGGAATTTTTTTCGAATACGCATAGAATTTTGTGCTGTAATTAGGTGAACAATATCATTAAGAATTACTAGTTTTGCAAGAATTAGTAGATAAGTAAAAAAGTAACTCAAAAACCTTTGTTCATAATTGTTATCTGGAAAATAACTGTCTGTCCAAATTGGGCCAAGCATCACGTTCACAACTATGTCCAATACAGCCTATCAACCTTAGCAATGTACTAGATGGAAAAACAAGTTTACTGGAACCAGGAATTTTTCAGATGGATCTGAGTTGTTTTAGAACAGAAAGAAATCCCTAAGATAAGAAAAATTTCTTGATATATTTTCTTAAGTCAAAAAAATCACTTCGAGGCGCCCTCCCGACTAGAATTTTTCATAAGGGCCTGATGAAGTCCTTATCGGGTTAACCTTATTTCAAAGAAGGTCCCGATCAGGGTATCCTGAAGAGGATCCTGATATGGATGTAACGCTTAAGACCCATGAGGTCCTTATCGGGATTGCCTTATCAGGACCTTACCAGGATATCTTCATCACGTCCTTATCAGGACTGCCTTATCAGGTCCTTACCAAGATATCCTCATCAAATCCTTATCAGGATTACCTTATTAGTAATTATTTTTAAAAAAATATTTAATTGCAAAAAAAAAATAAGAGAATTTTAATTCGATTGAGAATTATGTTATCTATTGTATTGAGAGCATTAATTAGAGGGAGTAAACATATTTATTATTGATGAAAAAATCCCGATAACTGCTGGGCTCGAACCTGCGTCCTTTCGATTCAAAGTCCTCGATGCTTTCCACTGGGCTGACATACACAAGTGATCTTGAAAGTGTAAATATAATATTCATTATGATGTCAAAGAATAACTGATGAAGAGGTAAAAAATCTGTGCACAATGATTGACGTGATTTTTATATAATATTCTTTTGTACTTTTTTAATTTTTAGCCTGTAAATGAAATATTTAAAGGGATGGGATAACTATTTTTCGAATAAGGATATCCAGATAAGGTCCTGACCAGGAACTCGTCAGGCTAACCCCATGTCAAATAACTTTTTTTTAATAGAGATATCCTGACAAGGTCCTGATCAGGAACTCGTCAGGTTAACCCGATGACAAATAACTTTGTTTTTAATAGAGATATCCTGACGAGGTCCTGATCAGGAACTCGACAGGTTGACCCGATAGCAAATAACCTTTTTTCGAATAGGGATATCCTGACGAGGTCCTGACAAGGAACTTGTCAGGTTTGCCTTAATAAGGCAAACCTTATATTAACCTGATAAGGTTCTTATGGTACTTCAGGCAAATCAGGAAGAAATTCTAGTCGGGCGCTTAGCTATACTTGGACACATTGGTATATTTTTCAAAATAAATAGCGTTTGATATTTTAACCATAATTTACAAACGCAATTTATGTCGAAAATAAAAAACTCGTGATAAATTCTTAATGATATTGTTCACCTAATTAAAGCACAGAATTCTATGCGTGTTCGAAAAATTTTTCCTCAACACATATCATTTGTTACAACAGCAACTTCACTTTACGTACCAAAACAAATGTCACTTCGTTGCGTTAACCAAGATAGTTTTGTTATCATAACAAATAGCTGCGTAGTCTCGATTTTTGTTATGATAGCAAATTTTTTTTTTCAGTGATCTATTGATTTGTTAACAAGTTAAAAATACTCAAAGCTTAAAAAAAAAATTTCCCGTGTTATTTAAATGGGAAATCGAATTTTTCAATGAGCTAGGTCAGTAATCGACATAGAATTTTTTTTCTTGCGCGAAAAATATTTTTTTGTGTTGATCTATGATTTTTTTCACATGCTCTTAAAAAAAAATGTTTCTCTGAAATGACACACCCTAATGAGTATAATACACAAAACTATGTATAATAATATAAAATTTTTTTTTCCTAGGTATAGCAATTTAAAAAATCAAAAGTACTTTAGAAATGAAGGAACTCTTAAATTTTTGTTTACGATTATTGTTAATAAAACGCATAGATTCGCGCAAGATTAAAAATAAGAATTGAAATGATAAGTAAAGGAAGCTTTGAATTGGATCGTAACGTTAATATATTAAATATCAGAGGAAAATTCAGAAAACAGCAGTTTTGAAGTGCAACTACGGAGACTGAATCTGAACGTTTTGAGGACAAATAGGGAAACAGTGCGAGAGGAGAAACGTTGAGTGAAAGTACAGAATGAAAAAGAAGGGGAAATGCTCGCGCAGCAAGTCTAACATACTCCTATATATAAACGTTATATCAGCTGTAGCAAAATTCCTTCATATAAAAACGTTCGGCATCGTGCATTGATACATTCATACATGTTGATTTAAATATAATACGATTATCAAAATCTATGTCTATATATACTCGGGTAATCAGTTTGTTTATTATATTTTTGTCAATCTTTTTAAACTTTTTATAACAAAAATTCCGGTATCGTGCAGTACATATATTCACAAGTGTTGACTTAAATATACTTATTTACTTTTGTTAATATACTTTCGTGTAAATGGTTTGCTTATTATATTTTTTTAATCCTGTTTAGTAATTCATATTTATGTCAAAATTTAATGTCATCTTATTTTGTGAACATATGACTAATTTTTATTGCAAACCAATGATCCTAATCTCGAACTTCAACTGCATGATTTCAGTTTGCTGTTAAAATGAACCATAAATCCAAAGATCCAATTCAGAAATGTCAGAAGAAGCAGGGACAGAAGCAGGCAGTACAAGCTAAAATTGTCGGCACTTTACCAACCATTGGAAGACCACGCAATCCAAATGCTAAAACCAAACTTGAACGTCAACGAGAATACAGGCGGCGAGCAAAAGAAATTGAGAGGCTGGTTTTTGGTGATAAGTGTTCGTTCAAAGATATGAGTAGCGCTGGTTTGTGTTTATAATTACATAATTTAATAAACCTTTGGATCTATATATACAAAAAAAATTCTGGAGTTAAATTTACCACCTAAGCTAGTAATAATTGAACGACACTTAGTAGTAATCGTATCAACAAATGAAGTAACATAAATAATACTGTGTAAGATTAATCCCTACTGTAGTAGTTCTATTTACTATTCGACTATGGGGTAAAAATTTGTAGGCTCAGTAACTAGTCAATGTGGTGTGGAAAACTCATTCTGTTGCTTCTTTAACCACACAATTTTATAAGAATTAGTTGGTATTAAATTTCTAGCGTACACAATTTCACATAATTTGTACAATTTACTCTAATGTGGAGTAAAATGAATGATAAACTAAAACAACAGCGCCACCTTCAACTTTTCTACCCCACTGTGTGAGTGTGATATTTCACCGACTAGAATTTTTCATAAGGGCCTGACGAGGTCCTTATCGGGTTAACCTTATTTCAAATAAGGTCCCGATCAGGGTATCCTGACGAGGATCCTGATATGGATGTAACGCTTAAGACCCATAAGGTCCTTATCGGGATTGCCTTATCAGGACCTTACCAGGAAATCCTCATCAAATCCTTATCAGAATTGCCTTATTAGAAAATGATGCCGTTGGTCCCAATCAATTATTCAAATTGCAAGTGTACGAAACTTGAAAAACACTCCTTTAGAGTCTAAACTTTGGGGGGTGGTTTCGCCCCTTAGATATGTTTTTCCGCAGCTTAAAAAAAAAGTGTCTCTTAGATTTCGACGGAGAATAATATATCTCAGTTTCATCGAAATTAGAGAGGGAAACTTAAGACACCTTCCTTAATGTTAGTGAGAACTAAAGTGAGCTAATTGCCAATTGCTCGCCCTTATATACCCGAAAGTCCTAGGAGGGGTCATCCACGTGACCTCGTCTAAACTGCCGTCTATGATGTTTGGCACACTAACCCATGGGCCTCTTTCGGAGTCTCAGTGAACCGGGAAGCGAATATATGTCCTGATAAGGGTACTGATTGAACTTAAAGGCTCCCTAAAATGGCGCGACCGATTTGAGCAGTCGAACCTCTAGCTGCCCCATCACATATCCATTACTAAATGTGTAGTGATTCTATATATTACTAGTCAGTGTGGTATATGTGTCCCCGACTGTGGTAAATTCAACTAAATCTTTTTCTACGTGCAGTTATTTATGATATTGTTTAAGATTAATACTGCCAATTAATTTCTGTATATATAATACATACACACTCATTTAATTCAAAATTTAATAATAATTGTAATAAGTTCAATTAATTGTATATTATTTAAAACATGTAGATCAATTAAAATATATCACTATCTTGTTTTAGAATTAAAATAATTTTTACAATGAAATCATTTTTCATTAACGTCAATATATTTACTTGATTAATACATTAATTACAATCGGTGTTTTCAATTTATTTTATAGATGAAGTCGATCCTTTGCAAGTGGCTGAAGAATTGGACAACGATGAACAACCAGCTATTGCTAAGTCACCTAATGTAAATAATCCATCTGCTTCTGGTGGCATAAATTGTAATAATGAGTTGGCACAGGCTGTCCTATGACCATTCATAAATCTTGTTAATAAATTCATACATATATTAATTAATAAATGTGTAATTGTGTTGTAATTTTTAAATACTGGGTACTTAATCCAATGATTTTCTTTTGTTTTGAGAAAAATGAGTTACTACATATATACACTGTGAAAAATAGGGTACTGACATCAAACTCCCTAAGCGTTTGACACATTTCCTCTTCAGTGAAACCAAATTCGTTAGAACCAACAAACACTAGTTTTTCTCGCTTCGCTCGTGCCTGCGCACCTCTGACTCGTGCTAAACGCATCACGCTGACACATTATGAATCACACCCTACTAGTTACGCCAATAACTATTGTATGCCATTGTTTTCGAGAAAACCGTTTTTTAGCATTTCTTTCTCCTACGATATCTCAGGAACAAATTAATCGATTTTGATGGTTGAGGTGGCAATTGACGTATTGTATTGAGTTCTAGATCTGCTAAGATTTTCGAATTTTTTAGTTCATTTTTTTCAAAAATATTCGCAAAAAACCGTTTTTTCGTAATTCGCCAATATTTTTGAGTCTACTTGATCAAATGATCTGAAATTTTCAGAAAAGTTGATGGCCAACAAGCTCTTCCGATTGCCGCCTTAACCATCCAAATCGGTTCATTAGTTAAAAAGTTATGGACCGGTCACACACACACACACACACACACACACACACACACACACACACACACACACACACACACACACACACATGATTATTTTGATTTAATAATTAAAATACGATCAGTAATTTATGAAAGATAACGATTAATATATAAATATATAAAATACCCTGATATATTCATCCAAATAAGTTTAAAAACCCATTTAATTTCGAATTCATTCCAAAAATAGATTGTAAATACTTAATTTTGAATGTCTTACAAATTTTGATTTATTTCTTTTTTCGGTAAGTAATGGATAAAATCAGACAAAAAACTACTAAAAATATGAATATTATTTAATTATAAAATAATTAATCTCGAGATTCTGCTAAAATTTAAAATTCAACCCTATAATGTTCGGCCTTGAAACCCCACCACAATTTTGATTTAAAAGCTGGAAGAGTAGGGAGCGCTTAGGCGATGGACACCAGTGCCGTAATTTGTATATAACCAGCGAAGGGGGACAGAAAAGTTGTCATGTATATTATAAACAAGTTAGCTACGGCACTGGCGTGACACGTGCGCCGAATTAAATAACAGAGAGAGAGAGAATCTCACGGTTAGACTAACACGATCATAACTCACTTACACAAGTAAATCCTGCGTTTGGATTGGCGCTATCCCCGTTTCGCTCACACTGAGATTCATTGCGCTTCCAGAATATTAAAGGGTTAAATAACTTTAAGTTCAAATATTTTTTTAAATAATAGTTTTACAGATATAAGTTATTGAACCTTTTTTATAGAAAACTAAATTTCCTACAAAAAAGGTCATTCACTTTTTTTCTCTAAACCCGACCGTTCATGAGTTAACAGCAAAAAACCATCAATTTGACATTAAAGACTCACAGGAGAGCTAGAGTTGAACACAAAGCTAAGCAGATACTGGCTTTTTTAAAGAGCATACAATTCTCTTTAAAAAAAACTTTGGATTGATACGATACATAAATGTGGGGCTGAGTTTTATTCATTGAAAAGAAAAAAAAAAATAAAGGGTATAGCCGGATTAATATGGGAATTCTGCCCCCGTGTTTTTTTGGAACGTCAGTCATTTTGATAGTAAAAAAAAAGTTTTTATGAGTGAATTTAGAGTCAAGAAAGAACGTTGGGGGAAATTTTTTGGAATTTTTTATGGGCGTTTTTTTTGTTCTATAAAAAATTGAAAAGTAGTGATTTTTGAACTATTTTGACATGTTTCTAGAAAATCTTTATTCTACAAACGATGCAAAAGAAGTGATTTTGGAAAGTTTTTGGAACGCCTTTTTTAGTCCATAAAAAAATTAACATTGGTGATTCTGGAAATTTTTTGGAATGTTTTTGGAACGTCTATTTTAGTTCTATAATAGGTTGCAAAGTAACGATTTTTGGACCATTTTTAAATGTTTTTGGTACGTGTTTTTTAGCTTCTGAAAAAGATCAAAAGTGGTCATTATGGAGCTCTTTTGGAATTTCCATATAAAATATCGAACAAATTTCAAGAAGGTCTTTTTTTGACTCTAAATTCACTCATAAAAACATTTTTTTACCATAAAAATTAATAACGTTCCAAAAAAAGTTCTATTCGAAGTTCTAATCTGTCTCATGTTTAGAAGTTCCACATGCGGAACTTTTTCGGAATCTTTTTGGAACTAATTTTTTTTACATTGGTTGTTAAAATGCAAGATTTTAAGAAATAAATGAATTTTTAATTTTTTTTTAATTGTTCCACCACTTCAAAAAATTCGAAAAAATTCCTGAGTATAGAGGAGTATAAAAGACATTTCCTGACGAATTTTGGTGAGTGACATATTTCAAAAAAGCTAAAAAAAAAATTCTAATTTTCTTTTCTCCGTTAAAAATCGGGTTTCCGTTTGAGACTCATGATTATATGATTTTTTCAAGTTTTGGACCAGTTAGAATTAGGAAAAAAAATCATCATTGATTAATTCCAGATTTTACTATAAAAATAAAAATAATTTCGAAAAAATAGGTTTTTTTCGAAATTCTCAAATACCATTTGAGTTAAAGAGCTAAAAATTGAGCTGAATTATTTTCATTCGACACCGAATCGACCCCCTAAGTATGAGTCAAAAAAGCCATGGGGGCAGAATTCCTATATTAATCCGGTTATACCCGTTACGTGCTTTTAGCATGGAAAAAATTCGACGACGTTGTTCCAGTGGTTAATATTAATATTAAGATCTCAAAATTGGATTAAATTTTTATTTTAACATGTAGAACATGATTTTAGATGAGAGAAAAAAAAATGTTCGTTTCAAACGGAGCACCCTAATATATATGTATACAGTTTTTATAATGTTATAAAGTTTTATAAAATTTTGTAAAATTAAAGAAAATTTTAATCTAGTAAGAAAAATAACGATATTGTAAAATTTCATGATATTGCTACATTTCATAATCGGTTCAAATTTTACAAATTTTGTAAAATTTTATTTTATTATACTAAAATACTGTCGTTTTATGTCTATCATTAAACGCTTAAAACTTAAGGAACTTCATTGTTATTTATGCAGATAGACCATTAGAGACAATTCAATTTATTTATTAAATCTAAATACATCACTCATGGGTTGTAAATGAAAATTAAATGAATCATTGGCTGACTTTAACTGATAACAACTTATAATAAAATTTTGACAAAAGTTTCCAAGTCATTAAACAAGGTACTTTTGATCTACCGCTTGTGCGTTTATTTTTATTACTGTAGTGATTGGTATTTTAAATTAATATCACTTATACACTACAATGATAACACACTTATATTAGAAATAATAACACCACAATTAAGAGCAGTAAAAGAAAAGCAATCAAAGATATAGTTTATTGATACAAGACATATGCTGTTAAGCTGTCAATATAAGACTGACTGACTTTTGTCGCGTATCTATAAAACAAGAGAAGAAGGCATTTGTTTTCTAGCTATTCAAATATTTTAAAGATCAGTTTCACATTCGTTACATTACGATATTTTTTTTGGCTTTACTTTGTTCTTTATTATTTTTTATATAAATATTTGAGTCGAGTTTAATTTTCACATACTAAAAATGAACAGGAAATTTTTGACTTGTTAATTTACAATAAAGAAATGTTAAGATACAAATTGGTTAAAATCATTTAATGACTCATGTATCCATTTTTGCTTTTAAAACGATACGATAATTATATTACATTTAATAATTTATGAAGATTTAAGACATTTTACTTCTTCTTAATTTTGAATCAATTGCTAATTTAGTTTTTTCGATACTCATACATCATTTCGAGCATATACATTTTATTTAGTTCTAATATCGCCACTAGATGGCTCATGAGGTATAATATTTCTCCTACGTAGGAAATAATATAAAGTAAATAAATTGAATAGAAAAGTAATTTTCTGCACACTGAGATCGTCTCCAATTTGTCGATAATACGTGACATTATTTTACACTGCCTAAAAATGATAAAGTGCGATCGTAGATCTGTTTTGATAAGCTTACTAATTTTCTTTTCTGTAGTCTTTGTAAATTTAGCCTTTTTCCTTACATATTATTTGTGCAAATATGCATTTGAGCACTAGTCGAAAATGCGATCGACTGAATAAAATGATTCAAATGTTACTGACGAAAAATGTTAGTATTGAGTTCAAGTAAAACTCAGAGCCAAAGCTCAGTACTTAACATTTGAAATGAAAAAATTAAAATTAAAATTAAAAAAATATTTATAATGTAATCATTAAATTAAAATTCAGTTCTCTGTGACATCAATATTGAAATTATTTGAAAATAAAAGTAACTTAAAAAAAAAGAAATTTTCTTCACTTAAAATTATAGTAAAACTTGTAAACTTATTTCAATTGGTCAAAAATTATGTCTCACATTTAAATAAAATTACTCATATTCTTAACAAGCTTTAACTTTTAACAAAAATCAAGACTTTGTAATTAAACTAATGGATTTATTTTAGTTCTAATCTTACGGCTAGATGGCTCATGAGTTATATTATTTTTCTTACGTAGCAAGTAATATAAAATAGATAAATTGAATAGAAAAGTAATTTTCCGTATACCGACATCGTTTGCATTTGACTGGTATTATTTGAAATACTTTTATACTGAGTAAAAATGAAAAAGTGTGATCCTAGATCTACTATGCTTCTCATTCAAATTTTCATTACTTTAGTCTTTGTGACTTTAGTCTTTTTCTGTGTATATTACGCGTACGAATATACATTCGAAAAATCGTCGCTGCAATGAACGACTTGATGAAATGATACATACGTTACTAACGAGTAATAGTTAGCACTGAGCTCAAATAAAACTTGGAACTAGAACTTAGTACTAAATATTCGAAAAGAAAAAAAAAATTTTTAATTAAAAGCATATTAATTATAAAATAAATAAATTTATATTCAGTTTTCTGGTGCAATGCATTAATATTGAAGTTATTCGAAAATAAAAATAACTAAAGTATAAATAACATTTCTCCGCTTAAAATTATAGTAAAACTTGTAAACTTATTTCAATCGATCGAAGAAAAGTATCTCTCACATCTGAATGAAATTACTCATTTTCTTAACAAACTTTAATTTTTGATAGAAGTCAAGACTTTGTAGTTTAATATCAAATTTTAATTGATGGATTTATTTTAGTTCCGTAGTCCCCGCCAGATGGCTTAGAATAAAAAAAATTTTTGTAATTAGAAAGAAATATCAATTGAATAAATTCGATCGAAAATTCTCAACAGTACTTCCAAATCCTTTATTACACTTTTATATTACTTGACATAAATTAAATCATAATTTTAAAATGGGTGGCTGCATTTCGACTCTGACTTTCTTCGAGATTGTCTTTATTTTTATTTTTCTTATAATTGTGGCATATATTGTATATTGTATGTATGTTGAAGATAGTCGTTAAAAATGAAAATTCTAAATTAAATGATTGAAATGTTACTAAGAAGCAACACTTAGTGCTGAGTTGTGGTAAAGCCTGGTACCAGAACTCAGCATTACAAACTTTAAAAAAAAAAAATTTTTTTTCCATTATAAAATAATTCAATAAAAATGCCGTTCTTTTAATATATATGTTATACACGGAAAGAAAATTCTAACAAAATTTACGATGTAAATATCGTAATCGTGGACTAGACTTTTATTAGCGTCAATTTTTAAATATTTTATTTCAAAATTTACTATGTGGGTTATATTTTTTACTACTTAACATCGTAATTTTAACAAAGACTTTTAGGATTAAAAATTACTTCAAAAATTACAATTTAACATCGTAAAAATAAAAGAAATAAAAATTACAATTCAAAAACTATATTTATTCCTATATTTATCTTTCTATGTACTTTTGAGTAAAATAAATATTACAGTGCTGCCTCTGTTATAATACGATGTAAGCTATAAAAATTACGATATTGTATCGTAATTTTTAAATATTAACTGCGTCCTCCGCAAGAGGCGCTCTCATGACTTATGGATGTTTATTCAAATCGTTTATATGAACGTTAAAAACCACATAAAGTGTAGGCTCTTCGGAGCTCCACTTACTTAGCCCCTCATTATAAACTGATCCGATTTATTTTAATTGGAATCGTTTGTTGGTCGTTTGTCGGTCAATGTTGGTCTATTATAATTGTTTGTCGGGTAATTGTTTATTTATAAAAAAATAAATAAAATTGAGCCTATATTTTTTTTTATTTACCCCCTCTGCTTCGATATTTTACAAATTTTTTTATTCCAATTGTTAGAAAATCGTTTGTCGGTGATTGCCGGTTCATTTGAATTATTGATACAGTAGTATTAATTGACTAATTTTATTATAAACAATCGATGCTAATTGTAAGGATATTATATTTCATACATCTAACGACATTGTGGCGCTGCCTGTCAATACCTTAGATTAATTGGCAATAATTTGAACATCGGGTTTTTAATCAATCGAAACAAATAATTATTTCTTAAATTTATTTTTAATCCAAAAATTTATTATCATTATCATAAAAAAAAAAATTTATTTCTGTCGAAGACCCTTATAATAGCCATGCTAGATTTTTAATTAAATTTTTATTACAAATAAATTTATTATTTCGTTTATTTTTTTACTGTTAATTACAATTTACGTTTTTGAAAAGTAGTTTATTCAAACCGAGTAATTGAAATTACTTACAAATTATCATATTATTTCTATGTCCATTAATTTATTTTTTATATATTTACAATAAGAAAAATCTTTAAAACAGTGAATTATAAGTCAAATGACTTTTGAGTTCTGCAATTTATGACGCGCACAAAATTAAAAAACTAACAATTACAGTAAGACTTTTTTCTCAGTATTATAAATTTTTTTTTTTTTTTGATAATTAATTTACACAAGTTTAATTATTACCGTTAATGATTTCTGTTTGTAGGCTTCACACAAAAAAATTCTTTGTTCATTTTATTCAAATCTTTACCTAAGATAAATACAACCATATAAAGGATATCCTTACGGTAGTCCAGCTTAGCTTATAGGAATATTCATCTGTCCTTTTATTCATATACACGTGTCAATAGATGATACACATAGACATCCAGATACCCTCGATTCTATTGAAATTACTTCCCTGCTTAAAAAATCCGATAGATTCTTATAGCTGTATGTATAAGACCCTATACTTAACTATAGCACTTCTCATAGAACTCATCCATTTTTATAAAATCTCTATGGGAATTTATGAGAATCTATTGGATCCTATGACATTTTCTAAACAGGGTTGTGCAGATACCTAGTTCCCTGTATGAATTTCCCATGTAGAAATCCAGGTACTCATCGTTTCCTACATAGATTCTTACATAAATCCATACACTCATATATTAATTCTTATGGAATATTTTTTATTAATTTGAATAAAAGATCACTTTCATAATTTATAAACTTATAGTTTGTTTAATTAATTGATACGTCTCAAATGAAATATTCAGTAGTTTTTAATTTCTACATCATAATTTTCAAATTAGTCATTATCAGCATCTTGTGTGGTTTCTATGCCTTCTTTTTCTTTGACATAAATTGCTGATTTACAAATAAATTGTATGAACTGTAACGTCTTTTGAATTGAAGAAGAACAATATCTTGCTGCAAAAAACGAAAGCTTCTCCTTTGAAGTAACTACTAAATATTGTACTTTAATATAAGGAATCATTACGAGGCTTGTCAAAAACTGCAATTACTCGAACTTCCAAGTGTTAAATAATTTATTGCTATAATGTTTCGCTAATATTTTGCGGGGTTAAGAAAAATTCAAGATAATACTATTTCTGATAAGAAAGTATATGTAAAATTGTCCAAACAAAAGTGTCTGTCCCACCACTATAAATGTAAAAATTATTATAATAAAAAAGTTCCTCATCACCATATTGTCATAACGCTATTATTATTGTATTTTTATATTCAAACTATTTTAACGATTGATATTTAACTCAGAGATAATTGTCCAATTATCCAAATAAGATATATTTTTTTTGTTATGAAACCTTTAGACATTCGGGGTTGTTTTTTAAATTTTTATTATTGTTAATATTCTACTCAAAAAAAGTTGCTATTATGTCACCATTTGGAGTCGTCATGGCATCGGTTGTTACCCGGGAAAAAATGATTTTGCCTAATATATAATCATTTATAAATGATCAGATCCAAAAATTGGCCAGATCTGATTATATGTAATCATATATGATTATATATAACCATGCATGAACGAATATAGTCATTTTTAGAATCTCATTTAGAATATCTGTAAATTATGAATTAAGTAATTTAATTAGGATCTATTGTCTTCGTCAATATAAATGTCGGTTAAATTTAAATTAAAAAAAAAAAAATTGTCCGTCGACTACTATTTTACTACCAGGTCACCTGTCCATTCAATGTCCTCCGTCGATGCTGCTTAACTTTGGCGATCGCTGGATTGTAGTCTGATCCTCTAGTTTGTTATACACTTATAATTAGGAAAAGTTTATGGCATTACTTAAATCAAATAATCAAATTGATACACCCTACGTAAATAATTCACCTAATTATAAATTTGGTTTTGTACATAAATTACAATATAGAATTCATTGGATACATATAATCAAATCTATTTAACTATAAACTTATAAAGATTCGTATATAAATCGATATCGATTTATACTTTTAAATTGTTGTCGAAACCTCCCGATGAAAAAAGATTTTATACAATTGTATAGAATTATATATCAATTATATATGGACTATATATAATTATATATAGACTATATATAATTGGATAGAAAAAATGGCCCGATCCAATTGTATACAATTTGTATAGAAAATTGTATACAATTCTATACAAATTGTATACAATTCTATATAATTATATACAATTCTATACAATTCTATATATTGCAATTATATAGAAATGTATATAATTATATAGAATTGTATATAATTTGTATAAAATTGTATATAATTATATAGACTTGTATACAATTTGTGTAGAATCGTATACAATTTCTATACAGTTATATACAATTGGATCGGGCCATTTTTTGTATATAATTTTATACAATTGTATAAAATCTTTTTTCATCGGGCTTTGAACATTTTTTAAGTATTGGGGATTTAAGTTTGATTGATAGTTGCAGATACAAATTGAATAACATTGATATTAAAAAATTGTCATATTATGTAATATATATATATTTTGGAACTATATCCATAATTAAATATTTATAGGTTTCATATCAATGAAGTCTGATCAGATCTAATCATACATAGACATATAACTACATATAAGTTTATATTAGTCATGTCTGATCAGATCCAATCATATATAAACTTATGCACGACTATACATGAATTTATATTAGCCATGTCTGATCAGATCTAATTATACATAGGCCTATATCTAATTATATATGGGTTTGTATCAATCATGTCTGATCAGATCTAGTCAGATATAATTCAGGTCTGATCAGATCTAATTATGTATAGACCTATATATAGCTTTATACATAGTTTGAGACATAATGTATTGGTCAGACATGATCAGATCAAATTATATATAACGTCATACATAATTTTATATGGAAGTAGATATGATTATATATAATCATACATAAACTTATATATAATTATATATAATATCATATATAATCATACATAATTATATATAATTATGCAAAATCATTTCTTCCCGGGTATGGAGAATGTTGTCATAGCAACGGCTGCTATGGAGACTGCAGTCACGGTTTCTATAGTGCCTGCTGTGATGGCAACGGTTGCTATGGTGTCCGCTTTCATGGCAACGGTTGTTATGGAAACTGTTGTCATAGAAACGGTTGTTACATGGGAATGGTTGGTCATATTAGTAGCTGATTCGGACTGTAGACGCGAGTTGGCGCGCAAAAGCCTTCTCGTATAAAAGAAAATTAATGGACATAGAAATAATATGATAATTTGTAAGTAATTTCAATTACTCGGTTTGAATAAACTACTTTTCAAAAACGTAAATTGTAATTAACAGTAAAAAAATAAACGAAATAATAAATTTATTTGTAATAAAAATTTAATTAAAAATCTAGCATGGCTATTATAAGGGTCTTCGACAGAAATAAATTTTTTTTTTATGATAATGATAATAAATTTTTGGATTAAAAATAAATTTAAGAAATAATTATTTGTTTCGATTGATTAAAAACCCGATGTTCAAATTATTGCCAATTAATCTAAGGTATTGACAGGCAGCGCCACAATGTTGTTAGATGTATGAAATATAATATCCTTACAATTAGCATCGATTGTTTATAATAAAATTAGTCAATTAATACTACTGTATCAATAATTCAAATGAACCGGCAATCACCGACAAACGATTTTCTAACAATTGGAATAAAAAAATTTGTAAAATATCGAAGCAGAGGGGGTAAATAAAAAAAAATATAGGCTCAATTTTATTTATTTTTTTATAAATAAACAATTACCCGACAAACAATTATAATAGACCAACATTGACCGACAAACGACCAACAAACGATTCCAATTAAAATAAATCGGATCAGTTTATAATGAGGGGCTAAGTAAGTGGAGCTCTCTTCGGTGGCCGAGTGGTCCAAGGCGTCGGACACTGCGCACTCAGAATAACTCGGGTTCGAATCCAACGTCCGAACGATTATTATTTTATTCTTTTATTTAAAATTTCTCTTCAAATTCTACGATATTCACATCGTAATTTATATTCAAGAGCTTAAGACTTCGTATTATTTGTCTGAAGTATTATTTCTTAAATGAAATTTCCAACGCTACATCGTAAAAATTACGATTGTAAAAGTCTAGTCCTTCACTACAATAATCAATAGGACAAATTACGATATTATTATCGTAAATTTAATTATAATTTTTTTTCCGTGTACAAATACTGCAATGATTGAAAAACTAAATAATTTTCTGAAGCTAATTAATCAAATATATTTAATTAACCAAACAATAATAATCACAATTACGAATACTTTGACAATCAATCCAAAGTTTTTGATTTTATTTTAAGGTTTTTTTTCATCAAAATAATAATTTTTATTGATTCTATATCCGTTGAACTGATGTGTTAAATCTTTGGAAAAATATTTAGCAATTATAAATAAGCAATTAAAACTCAGTGAATTTATGTAGTTTCGGACACGCCGCAAGATGGCTTTTGCCATTAAAAATATTTCGTAGATAGAAAGTAATATAGACTAAATAAATTCGGTCGGAAATTTTTCGATATCAACCACACATCTCCTACCAATCTTGTATAAAACGTACTCTTTGATACTGCAACTATTAAAATGGAAGGTTGTTATTGTCTATCTGATTTGACAATTATTGAGCTGCTTGTTATTACGCTCGTTCTCGCTATTGTAGTTTTTATTTCGATTTGGGTGTATATTCAAGATCGACGTTGGGACGAACTTCGTAAATAAAATGAATACAATATTTTCTAAAATTTTGTGCTGAGTTCTGGTATCTTGAACACTAGAACTATAAGCTCTAAATATGAAATAAAATAATTAAATAATTAAAAAAAAAAAAAGAAAAAAAAAAGTTTAACGCTACTTGATATTCAACAAAGACAATTACAAATGCAAGTTAATTTCAATCATGTTATAGCTCGTATGCATACGCTCTTAAGAGCTTGAAAATGCATGCACAACAATGTTTTCGAGCTCCTTGAGCTCGGAAACAGCGGGAACTTTTGGGGCTGGCCCGCAGGGTCAATCAATTTTTTTTTTTTGGGATCGTCATATTTAATAAAATTTAATTGTTTTATTTAGTGCTGTTATGTCCGCCGCATTGATATAAATTTATTTTCCGGGTTTTCTCCCTTCAGTAGCGATAGAAAATTTTGATGAGCGATATGGAGGTTACGGTCAACAGTAAAGAATATGAGGAAGGTTTTCACTTCCTATATTTATTATTTAATGTGAATTTTTCGAAGAGAGTGAACCCAAACGCCTTTGAGCTTGGTTACGTTGCATTTATTAATCGATCAACACAGAGAAAAAATATTAAAAATGTCTCTCACTTACCTTGAGATGAGTCTGTTCTCCTAGCAAGGCAGGCAGTATCCCTCCAGAACTTTGCGGCTCACCTGGCATCTTCCTGATGCATTTGGTTGGATAGGGACGGCTGTGATTGTAGGATAGAGTTTATATGCTATTTTCAAATGAACTCACTAAGTTAAGATTATGATCTTTTGTCTTTTCATTTAACTTTTCAATTACAGCACTTATACACTATAAATGTTACAATGGATTGCACTTATGAAAGATGTAAAACCATTTAATTTGATGATTATTATTTTTAATTACTTTTAAATGCGTCCTTACGTTAGCCTCATGGCTTTTTATGCGCAAATTATCTCGACCCGAGATCGGACTATAATTACACTTGATTTTTGTGTCACTATTCGATCGAGCCGGAATGATTTTTATCGTACCCTAGCAGACCTGATTTACCGTAAATCTACCGTAGAATACCGTAAAATTCGAGTAGATTTACCGTAAATTACGGTAAACCCACCGTTATTTACGGTAAATCGGTATTTTACGGTGGATTACCGTAATTTACGGTGAGTTTACCGTAATTTGGGTCCGTTAGGGTAATTGTAAATAACAAAATAATACCGCCACACGATATGAAAATATCGGGTAAGTACCTTTTATTAAGGATGGTTACTTATTGCCTTGTCTAGGACAGATTTTTGCAATAAGATTACGGCCCTGGTAGGAAGGGACCATTGGCCAAGGCTCGGACCAGGCATTGGCCAGTCGTCATGCCAGAGTCCCGAGTCTTGGCGCAAGCCTTGGTCAAGCCTTGGCTGAACCATTGGGTGAGCATTGGTTCAAGCCTTGGATGATGTCCACGTCCCAAGCCTTGGGGAACAATATATTAAGCCTCGGCCGAGTCTTGGGAAACGAAAAATCAAGCCTCGGCCAAACCTCGGGAAGCGAAAAATCTAAGGCTTACCCAATGCTCGATCTAAAATATTATTATTTAAATTAATAAATATAATTTTAAAAAATTTGATCACACTTTTATCGACATTACATTGGAGTGTAATCAACTTATTACTGAATTAATGGGAAATAACGAATAAAATTATTTGGGGGCTACCGGGGTTCGAACTGAGATCCTTCTGATTACTAGTCCGGGATGCTATCCACTGTGCTAAATCTGATGTCCAAATAATCATGATTTTTTTGCTTGTTAATTATTTAAATACAATTTAATTCAGAAATATTAGATCGTAAAGATGAAGTGAAATGTAGTTTTATTTAATGAACTTAAAATTGTCTGATGAGTAATGATATATATTTAATAATTTGTAATTTTATGATTTGACATAAATGATTGAATCAAGAGTAAGACCAAGTAGCACTTCTAGGAAAAGGAGGGGGGGGGGGCAAAATGGACCATCCGAAAATTTTGAAAAAATGATTCTTTCATATTTTTATCGTCAAATTAAAATAAAATTTATACATTAATCCATTTTTCGGCTGATTCTCTGTAGCTGGGGCATATTCGGCCACTAAAAATATTCGAAAATAATATTTTATTTTTTAATTGATAAAATTTTCGAAATAATGCAAAATAATCTGTAATCTAAAAAATAAAAAAACACATTCTTTGGGTTCAAAATAATGACTAATAAAAAATATAGAATTGTTTTTTTTAGTAAATAACAATTAGTAATTAAGCTAATCGAGGGGAAACGATTTATTACACCTAAAAAAAATTTTTTTTGAGTATTATAAAACCAAAATTAGTTGTCAAGAGAAAGAAATACATTCTTAATGATTAAAACAATTAAAAAAAAAAAAAATTATCATTTTTTGGAGGGGGGCCTCTCTGCCCCACAAAAAAAAATTTTTTTTGCCTTCGTATCCACCAATGATGTGAAATGTAATTTTTCTTTATGTATATTACATATAAAAAATTTGAATTTAATGAAATTTGATAACTTTCATAAATTTTTTTTTCAACTTTTTTAAAGGGCACCCCATTTTTCCCGCCAAAAATACAAATTTCATGTTAACTAAAGTTTTGTACATAGCAATAACTAATTAAATGAAAACTATTTTCGAATAATTTTCGAATAATTTTACTTTTTAGAAGATTTCAACTCTTGATATCAGTCTTATACTCGGTAGACCGTTATGCCCTGGTCTTCTCTATATACATATATATAGATACATATAAAGTTGATAATTTTAATATTAAATAAAAATTTAACCCATGCTGAGGCATTGGCCAATGGTCAGCTGCCAAGACTCGACTTGAGAAAAATTAAACTATCGGACCCAGCCTCGGCCGATCCTTGGGCCCATAGTCAGCGGCCAAGGCTCGATTTAACAAAAATTTAACTATCGGGCCTAGCCCTGGCCGAGGCTCGGGCCAATGGTTACGACCCAAGGCTCGGCTTAATTTAATGAAACCATTGGGCCAAGCCCTGGCCGAGGCTTAGGCCAATGGTCAGCTGCCGAAGCTTGGTAAGTGACAACAGGGCCAAGCTTCGTTAAATTTTTGCTTGGAAAAAATCAATATTTACTTATTCATATAAAAATAGTTCAATCATACAAAAAGTAGAAATCGTCATTAGAATTATTGTTTTGTTTTTCTTAGCATGGGGGTAGAATTTGAATCTTATAAAAAAAAAATTTTTTCAAGAAAAAAAAAATTTTTTTACTCAACATTTCGAAGTGGCCCACTTGTTTTTAAAATAAATAATTGATCAAACAGAGTAGTTTCAACGAAAAAAATTTTTTTCTTGTCTAAAATCGTGGAAAACATCTAATAATTGTCGAATGTGATTTTTTTTTACTCCACTTTCATTTTAATTCAAAAGAAAATGCTTTTCATTTTTGGATTTTTTACTTAAATTACAAAAATAATAGGAAAAAAATGTTCCCATCTTCTGACTTTCAAATAGCTTTCGAGGGGACACCCTACACGGAAAAAAAACTATTAAAAATTACTATTTGAAATTATAACCCGGAACCCGGTTGTCAGTATGGGGAATTTTAACATTCAAATAGTAAATTTTATAAGACGTGTCGTCTATTTTTTAAGTATCAGTTACGATTTTTAAAGTTCAAATAGTAATTTTCTTACATAGACAATAAATTTTCATACTTATCCTGTAATTATTCACGTTTGAATCATAAACGAAAAAATTACTATTTAGAATGATGGTATTTAATGATCACTTTATCATTATATTACTTGTCATTCTCAATTTATATACACTGATAGAAAAATTATCTTGATTCAAGAAAAATTTTTTCTTCAAAATGTGGTTCTTGTTTCAAAATTTTCAATTGTTTTAGTTCAAGAAATAAGTCCTTGAACCAAAAAATTGAAATTCTCGGATAGAGAAAAAAAATTCTTTGTTTGAGAATTTGATTTTTCGATGAAGCCTTTTAGTAGATTTCATAAAAATCTAACTATTGTATTTGTCCTCATGATGGAATTTTCGAAAAATTTTGCTACCTCTAAACTCAGCTCGATGAGCTGAGTCAGGAAATACATTCAGTTCAAAAGTTTATATATGTATTTATATATATATATATATATATATATAATATAACGCGCCGTTCTCCAACGATAGCGTCCGCAATTCTACACCGATCTTAATGAAACTTAGTATACTTATTCTATGGACGATTACCTTGGATGAGTTCGAAGAGGAGCCAATTCGGCCAATAAGTTTAGAAGTTATGGTTAATTGAAATTTTGTAAAATTTTCAAAAAAAATTTGTTTGCCGCTTTAACTGGATGTAACTTCTAAACAGAAAGAGATAGCTTATTTTCGTTTGTTCTATGTGAAAGCTCGTCCGATTGCCTACAATTTTGACTATACAGCTCATTGATTGGACCATTTTTTCTAGTAGATAAATGGTTTTGAACATTTACAAAATATTATAAAAACTAATTTTATGCAGGTTTTCACTTTGATTATAGCCACAATTTTAAACCGATCACCTTGAAACTTAGTATACGTATTTTGTGGGTGACTACCTTGTTCGAGTTTGAAAATGAGCTCAATCAGTCGATTAGTTTAGAAGTTATAGCATTTCAAAATTTTCAAAATGTCCAAAATTCATATTTTTACTTATTCTTCCTTTAATATCTTTTGAATGTGATAACTTATCGACTTTATATCAAATTCATCTGAAAGCTCTTCGAATAAGCTTCAATTTTCATGCCTATATATATGCCTAGACCACTGAAATTACTTATTTTACCATTCATTTAATGAAATTTTGCTATTGCATTAGTTCTCCTACTTCTTAGTACATTCATGGAGCTACTTAAATTCATATTATCGCAGTGTGACACTTATAAAATCCAAACATCTGAATTCAGTGGGTATATACAATTCCGTTTTATCGACAGTGTATAAATGATATGATATATCAATAACAAGATTAACATTAGTTATGATGATAATATTCTCTATATCTACTCGTCGTTTGATATTCTAATAGGCTTTTTATTTCAAATATTAGTACTAATTTCAAGTATAACACTTTGATGTATCACAATCAATTTTTAATCTTAGAATATTTTATTAGTAGATTTTATTGAAAGCAAATTATCGCCTTTGTCTTTATGGTAGAATTCTCGAGCATTAAAACCATAATCTATCATAATTTTTCGAATAGGGTTCGGAATACCATTTGTCCGATAGTTTGAATATATGCATACGTATCTTTAAATAACGTCAAATCAAAACATATAGTGCATTGTCATCAAAAATTCTTCTGAAGCTCATTTAGTGAGCTTCAATTTTTGGCATTATACTTATAATTATTTGATTTTTTTTGTTTTATCATCTCGAGAATTTTTAAAAAAATGTAAAAAAAAATTTTATTTCATTATTAACTTTTATTTGAACAGTGAAAAAAATTCAACAATGAGAAATCTACTTCCATTTCGGCTGCCGAATGGCCTTTTTTTTTGTTTTGAAACCAAATTCTGACATATTTCGCTCAAGAATTTCTTGCTCTTGGATTAAGATAGGCAAAATCTAGGTTTAAGACATTACCGACTCGTTTCGAGAATGGCGCGGTTTTTAAATCAAGATATCAAGTTACTCAGCTTGAAAAAAAACTTTTTTTTTTATTTTAAAAATAAAAAGTTTTAAAGTGATTTTTTAGGACTACATTCATTTACTTCAGATATGTTGAAGTAGAAATTTATTTAAAAAAAAATTTTTTTTTTCATCACTTTAAAAACATCTTCTATCAAGGAATTATTACTTGAACCAAAAATTTAAAGTTCTTAAAATAATAATACGACATTTTTAGTTGAAGACAAGTGGTCTTGCTTAAAGAATTCGATAGTATCGATTGAAGATAATATAGTTTCGGGTCAAGACACAAGAGTTATCCATCGAAGATACAAAATCTATAGAGCCAAGAAAATCTAAATCAAGACAAGAATTTCTTGAAGCAAGACAATTGGTTTTCTTCAGAAATAAATTTTTGGCTCAAAAAAATATTTCTTGAGTCAATATAAATTTTCTATCAGTGTAGTTCATTTTTTTCCGTTTACAGATTCTAGAACACCATTTATATATTTTTTACTACCACCCGTTCTCAAGTTATTGAGAAGTTGGGTTTTGTACTTTCAATTTAATATTATTGAATTTTTTTATTGTTAATATTGTTCATAAATAAATTTAGTTGTTATTGATTAGTTATAAATAAAAAAATATTCAAAACTCTACAATTTTATTACAAATTTTCATAAAATTTTCGATTGAACTCTTCAGAGTTATTAATTAACTTCTCTTATTTTTATCAATAACTTGAGAACGGGTGGTAGTGAAAAATATATAAATGGTGTTCTAGAATCTGTAGGGTGTCCCCTCGATAGCTAATTGAAAGTTAGAAGTTGGGAAATTTTTTTTCCTATTATTTTTGTAATTTAAGTAAAAAATCCAAAAATGAAAAGCATTTTCTTTTGAATTAAAATGAAAGTGGAGTAAAAAAAATCACAATCGACAATTATTAGATGTTTTCCACGATTTTGGACAAAGAAAAATTTTTTTCGTTGGAACTACCCCGTTTGATCAATTATTTATTTTAAAAACGAGTGGGCCACCTCAAAATGTTGAGTAAAAATTTTTTTTTTTTCTTGGAAAAATTTTTTTTTTTGAAGGTACAAATTCTACCCCCATGCTAAGAAAAACAAAAAAAAAACAGTTTTTTTTCCACCCACCCTAATGACCGTAATACGTGTTTTACTAAATACAAATAAATTTTATTACTATGTAATAAAAATGTCTCTCAGTGATAGTAGTACCTGAATACGCGTCTTCCGACGCGCATGATTATTATTTTAGGAGTGGGGACGAAATTACTATCTGGATTGTAAAAATTACAATCTAGATTGTGAAAATCACTTGTCAGAATACATCTTTCACAAAGCGAGTTAAATAATATTTACTAAGTACAATAGTAAAAATGATTGGTACATAATAGTTTTCATTGCGTCTTTAGTAAATTTTATCTTGAATGCAGTAATTTTTATAATGAACAGATATTTTTATTCTAAATAATATGTTGTAATTTTTACTTTGATTTATGTAAAAGTTTTAATTTTTTTTAACATTTTGAGATCACTTTCTCGGATTGTAATTTTTTTTTCAAATTTAGGAAAAATTCTTTAATTTTTTTCTTCGTGTATAACACGAGAATTTATAACTTCGATACTAAAGTGAACTGAAAAGAAACAAACAATTTTATGTGAATGTAGAAATTTGTTTTACTAAAAATGGCAATTTTTGAGTTTAAAATAAAGATAAATAATAAAACTACAAACGTAAATTATTTTAAGTGCACAATTTTCATTTCATTTATAAGAAGTAAATCTTCTGATATTAACTATTTGTCTTGAAAGTAATCGATTGCCAGAAAATTCATTACTTTAGTTATAATTAATCAATCAGTAAAATATATGTATACGGAAACTGTTATTATATTTATCAATTACTTTTATGATTCTATGACCGGACTGTGTCAAATTTACTTATTTTATTTTATCTTTTTTTTTCATTTTATTTTATTTATTTTTTTTAATTATTTTTTTTTTCAAATTTAAAATGTTAGACTCATAGTTCTCGTACTCACCATCATTTAGAGACTCGTCATTTGAGGATTCTCCCTCAGAATTTTTTATGATTTGAGGATAACGACGAGCAGGAAAAAATTGACGTATTATAATATATATCAGATACAAAAAAGCAAAATTCAGAATGAACGACTTAATTGCATCCAAATGGTATGAGCAAATACATAAGTCCATTTTAGAGATTATCGGCTCGAGTAGAATTAATTGATGAGAAAAAATTGTTGAGTGTCATAGATTACTTTTGATCGAATTTATTTAATTTATATTACTTTCTAAAGATGGAAAAGTATATTAATTGTAAGCCATCTAGCGGTGTCATTTGAATTACATTAATGAATTAATTTTATCTACAATTTTCATTTATTTGTAATTTGATTTTTAGAATTATAATTGCACTTATACGTGTGAGATTCTTGTCGAATAGAAATATTTTTTTTTACAGCAGTGTTTTCTTCTGATGGAATTACTTTTTGGTATGGAATCATAACAGATAATTTAATAATTTATTGTTTTAGTAACAGTTTTACTCATGTATAATTTTGATGGGGGTCAAATAAATACACACACAGAAAGAAAGGATTACTTGAACTAAGGAATTTACGTTCTTCCCAAATTTTTTCTTGAATCAAGCTTACATTTTGTTTTTGATTAAAATAATAAAAAAACTTGGATTTAGAAGCTAATTTCTTTATTTAATAAATAACTGTCTCGATTCAAGAATAGAATCAATCAGCTTGAAAAACTTTAGTATTTGTTTAGAAACATTTCAGACATCTTAAGTATTTTTTCACTCGGTTTAAAGTATTTAGATATTTGATTCCAGTATTTTTTTCTTGGCTTAACATAAATTACTTTCGACTCAAGTTTTTTTTCGTGATTTAAAGTTATTTGATTCTCGGTCCAAGTAGTTTTTTTTTTTTTTTGGTTTTTCAAGAAATGATTTTTCTTGTTTAAAAAAATTATTTAACTCTGTTCGACTTATTTATCCCTCTTGAAATCATCTTTCTATTTAACATGAACTGATCCATCATTCGGCTTTCCGTAACGATGAGGCGGACTCGTCACACCATGAAAAAAAATTCCTTAAGTTGAGAAAAAAATACTCTCGAACTGAAAAAAAAATCACTTGGGATGAGAAATTTTTTACTTAGTTTAAAATTTTTTGTTTTAGTTCAAGAATTTTTTTATTTGACTTGATACAAAAAATGTCTTTAGCCAAGAATAAATTTTCTTGACTTGAGAAAAAAATATTCTCAAACTGAAAAAAAAGTCACTTGGGATGAGAAATTTTTTACTCAGTTTAAAATTTTTTTTTATTTTAGTTCAAGAATTTTTTTATTTGACTCAATACAAAAAATGTCTTTAGCCAAAAATAAAGTTTCTTGATTTGAGAAAAAAATATTCTCGAACTTGGAAAAAAATTGCTTGGTTCAAGAAAGATTTTTCTTGGCTTATTACGTGATTGCTATTTTGAATATAGAAGTATGTCAACTTAATTCAAGAAATAATTGCATGTTACAAGTAACTCATGTGTCTAGTAATATATATTACTAGATCGAAGCAATAGTTGCTAAAAATAAGGAATATTATACTTCAATTTAGGAAAAATTTCTTGTTTTAAGTATTCACAGAAATAAGTAAAAAAAATACTTGAAAAAAAATTTATTTTCTCTCCGTGTATCATCTACACAATCACTAAAACTATTCTCATCACTTTCATTATTACTATTAAATACACTACAATTAATTTCTTTATGTACAACATTATTTACAATTGTTTCACTGTGTAAATTATCATGATCACGATCATTTGTAATATGATCATTAACAATTAACACTGAGGGTGTCTTAAGTGGTTGAGATCTATTATCCATGTATTTTTATAATGCCCGATATTTTCTTACACGGTCAGACACGATTTTATAAATTACAAATTTTTTATTTTCATAACGATAAATTTATTTTCTGTTATATTCAGTAACAATTGCTTCGGTCTAATGAAAAGTATATACAGATAAATAATGCTTAAAAATAGCTGATGTGATATTTGGTGCGCATGCGCAAAAGAAAATTTATCATATCGTCGACCGAGAATCGGCTGATGATCGGATTTCATTCTTATTAGTAATAACTTATTACTATAGTTCGGTTACTGATGATGTCACAGCCATAGGCTGATAATAAAGCACCGACGCTCTACTAAGCATTGGTAGCCGAGCCTCGGTCGATCGTAGATTTTTTTCGAGCATCGGCGACTACGTATGGGATGGCCGCAGTCGTTGGCTGGGGCATCAGCGTTATGTGTAAGGCTCTCAATTACGAGTAAAAATAAATATGTTTTTCACTCTCCTTTAATATTTTCGAAAGGAATAAATTTATAAATTTTCCACAATATGATTTTATAAAATAATAAATAAAATTTTAATAATTCAAAATAATGATGAAAAAAAAAAAAAAATTTGGAAAATCCAAAAGTGCACACCTCGGACGCTCATGTAATATTATGAATATGTAATCATTTTACTTTTATTAATTTTTTATCCGAATATTTTTTTTAAATAAGTTGAAAAAAAATGTACACGGAAAAAAAATATTAGTAAATATTACTGAGATTCTCGTCAACAGCGCGCCTAGACCGAATCTCAGCAAATATTACTGAGTAGAACGTAAGAAATTAATAACAGATGCATTTTTTTGACAAGTGTCTTGTAGTTTTTTAAGTCTTAAGTAGTAATTTTAAATAGTCAAGCAGTATATTTCAACGTTTAACTGTTAATTATAGCAGTTTAAACATTAAAATCAGAATTTTACTGATTGAAACGACATTAGTTATTGAACATAACATAAATAATGACAAGTTGAACTACAATTATTGTCAATTATTTTTTTCCGTGTATCTGTTTAATCGACACGAAATATTTTTTAACGGTACGTTACCGGCGATTTGTCTATATACTTACTAAAAAAATAATAGTTAACTTATTAAAAAAAAAAAAAAAAAGAAATAGCGCTTGCGAAGCGTGGAATTCAAATGAACTAAAAACTCTAAATATCTATGTGGAGAAAAAATGGCGAATTTGTTATTAGTTAAAACCATCAGTTTTGAGTTTTTATTTAATTATTAATGAGCGTGACGGTTTAAAGTAGTGATATTCGAAAAGGTATCTAAGAATTAGAATCCGAAGCTATTAAAAAAAAATTAAAGTGATTCATCAACTCTTTCAAGAGATATCGTGCTCACATACGTACAGACCAACTGACGTCCAAGTAAAATTTTTTTCAATTAACTTTTTTTTAATAACCGTCTAAATAAAAAAACTTATAACCATGTCACAATTATTCAATGGAGTTTCTTTTTGCTATTGGTGCTTTTTTTTTTTTTTAATTAAGTGCTACATAAAATAGTGATGATGATTGAAGTTGACCGAAACTCAGTTTTAAAATTTGGTGACAGTAGAGCACTACCTCTCCGAGGTGTGCAAAATTAAAACATTTTTCCTTTTACAATTCTCACCGATATATATTTGAAAATTTTCTAGAAGTTTTATTAAATAATCAATCAAGTCTTATTAAAATTGATAGCCTGAATAAAATTTTAAATTTAGTATTAAACAAAAACTTTATAATGATCATCAATTCAGCAAGTATCAAAATATGTTTTATTAACACTATTTCTTTGATACATTATAGTCCATCGGCTGAAGAGGAGGTCCCGTAAACATTTTGTTGGCACCGGGTAAATCGAACTGTATCTTATGTATTTTGGGCCAAGGATCACGAAAATTGGGTCCAGTTTGTTCAAAAGTGGTGCAAACAATTGTTTATAACAATTTAATTGTTTAAATCAAAATAACTCCCGAACGGCTGGTTTGTTGGGGCAGTGTAGAGGAAAAAAATGTTCAGAATAAAAAAATACACGAAAAAGGTACCATGTGTTTTTTTTGCATCTCAAATATTTCGCGAGATATAATAAAAACACGAGCCGGCGCTCGGACCTCTCCCTCGCGCACTAGCGACTGCCTATGCGCGAGCTCTCTCTCCGCCAAATCGCGTCAGATGCTGGATAGGCCAGAATTTTTATAAGTTTTTTACATTAAAAATCATAGAAAAATAAAAAAAAAATCGATTAATTGTTGATACTACCAATCGACAGCATTTTTTCTGGAACGAATTTTTGTCGTATCGTCAAAAAACGTTTTTTGGTAGTATCGACATTTTTTTCGATTTTTTGAACCCAATCTGGACTTTGAAAAAATCCATTTGTTTATAACATTTGTGAACAAAAAAAAAAACGTCTTTTGACGATACGACAAAAATTCGTTTCAGAAAAAATGCTGTCGATTGGTAGTATCGACAATTAATCGATTTTTTTTTTATTTTTCTATGATTTTTAATGTAAAAAACTTGAAAAAATTCCAGCCAATCAAGCATCTGACGCGATTTGGCGGAGAGAGAGCTCGCGCATAGGCAGTCGCTAGTGCGCGAGGAAGAGGTCCGAGCGCCGGCTCGTTTTTTTATTATATCTCGCGAAATATTTGAGATGCAAAAAAAACACATGATACCTTTTTTGTGTATTTTTTTATTCTGAACATTTTTTTCCTCTACACTGCCCCAACAAACCAGCCGTTCGGGAGTTATTTTGATTTAAACAATTAAATGGTTATAAACAATTGTTTGCACCACTTTTGAACAAAATGGACCCAATTTTCGTGATGCTTGGCCCAAAATACATAAGATACAGTTGGATTTAACCGGTGCCAACAAAATGTTTACGGGACCTCCTCTTCAGCCGATGGACTGTTACTGCTGATTTAAAAAAAAATATCTCCCATTTTACGTGTCAACTTATAATAAAATCATTATAATCTATTACTAACTTTTTTTTAAATATTATCTTTTGATATTCATCCGAAAATCATCTGAAATTCATATTTGTGTCAAAATATGACTTACACATGATATTCAGCTGATCACCTGTGAATTACCGGCGAAATTTCGCAATTTATTACACGGGTGATGTTTAAAATTAAAACCCGAAACCTGGATGTCAATATAAAAAATAAATTTTATAATAAAGATCATAAATTTTTAGTTTTCAAATTACAATTTTTAAATTCCAAAAATTAATTTTTCCTGTATAGACAATAAATTTTAATATTTATTTTATAATTATTTACGTTTGAATTGTAAATGAAAGAATACCTATTTAAAATGATACTATTTACTGATTACCGTCATTATGTTATTTGTCGCCTCTTAATGTACACAGGTAATTTATTCCCGTATACTTTAATTTTCAGGAAATTTTAAATCTATTATTTGAGACTTCGGCATAAATATATAATGACAAACTTAATTATTTGCCATTTGGTCTTTCACAGGAATAGTAATTACGTTCACACGTGAATATGCAGACCTTAATGACCATAATATTGTGAGTTTTAAGTCTAATTACCTTTTCCTAATTACATCAGGTACATTTCTTCAGCCCCAAACTATTACTTTTTAATTACCCCCATACTCATTGTTGTGACAATTTCTTTTGTTATAAAATCTCTTAAATTTTAGTGTCTTGTCGATATTTCCTCACTTTATTCTCGAACTTCATACCCAACAGTTCGTCTGAGAATATTTCAAAAGTTACGGAAAAAACCAAATTGTGTTATTTCAAAGTGCTTAAGCTGTTCCAGTGCAGAGTAAGAAAGTTTCCAGTGAAGTTAAATTAACAGTGAAAAATTGTGAATAAAAATGGCTCAAAAGTGGTATTTCAACAAAGAAGAGTTGAAGAACTCTCCTAGTTCCAAGGATGGCATCAGCGCGGAGAAGGAGCTAGATCACAAACAACAAGCCGCTTACCTTATAACTGATTTGGGCAAGCGGCTAAAGTTGTCAGAAGTCTGTGTGCACACTGCCATTGTGTACATGCACAGATTCTTTATTCACCATTCATTAGCCAAGTTTCACCGGTATGAAATTGCCACGGCAGCGATTTTTCTGGCGGCAAAGGTGGAAGAAGAGCCACAAAAATCGCAGGCGGTCATCAGCGCTCTTCATGTCTGCCTCAACAAATACGAAGTTCACCAACTGGACACTACTTTTGCCAAGAACCAGGAGAAGGTCAAGGCACTAACTTCAAATGAGCAACTTCTTCTGGGAACACTTGGATTCAAGATGGGGGTTAGTCACCCTCATCATTACATCAAGAAATTCTGTGGGGAAATAAAAGCTTGCAAGGAATTATGCAAGATTTTCCTGCAGATGGCTAATTACACTTTACAGATGACGTCAATGTGCGTGAAATATAAACCGGCAGTTGTGGCGTCATTCTGTATTTATTTCACCATCCAATCATCGCAGTGGAAGATTCCCCAAGTCATAGACGGGAATCTTTGGTTTTGGCTCCTCGACACCAAAGTGACCTTCGATTTACTGATTAAGATGGACAGGGAGTTCAAAGCGGTTTTAGATAAGATGTCACCCAGGATAAAAAACCGGGTGATGGGATTATTTAAAAATCCATCGGTCAAAGTGACTGCAGTGAATCGGATAGCGACGACCCCCAGTTCATCGGATCCAGAAATCGTTTCCGGTAACCCTGAAGTCGAGAAGCCAAGGACTCGACGAAAAATCAGCTATCATGAGTATCGTGATAGACTGATGAAGAAAAAATCTGAATCATATGGATCATCGACTTCTTCACCTCCTGATGTAGAAGTTCAGGATAATTCCATTGGAAGTACCTGCCAGCTTGTACCCTCAACTGAAGCGGATCTGGACCACAGCCGTAAGCATCAAAATAATTACGACATGGGCAGTATTTTGTGTTCTGCTAAGAGACGTAAGCTTTTGTAGTTTCAATAATTTTTTAATTTTTTGTACATAATTATTTATCATCCAGTTATTTTTTATTGTAAAATATTATTGTAGGTTTTATTATTTTCATAAAGTAAATATTAAGTATTTCATGTAAATAGTAAATAGTAAAATAGTAAATTATATTTTAAAAATTTACTTTTTATTTAATAAGTTTAATATATTTTTTGTAAATAATTAAATAATAATGTAATTAAAATTAATGATAATGCACCATAGACTTAATCATGTCTTTTGAAAAATAAAATATTAATAAAACGAAATCCTCTTTTTGTTTTGATTTTAATATAATTAATTATTTTATATAAGTAATTTTATTTTAAGAGTAATAATTAATTTTTATGACAGTAAAGTTAGCGAACATCTGACAATTTTTTAAACTTTGAAATAATAAATTAAAATGTTTACAAAATAAAAAAAAAAATTCATATTTAGACAATTCGAAATTCAGTAGATGCATTTTTTAAAAATTTTATTACTTTACTTATTTAATTTTTTTAGATGTAATTAAAAAATTGTCGGATGTCTACTGCACTTACACTTAGTTAATTTTTCCAAATTAAATGTTTATAAAATTTTTTAATGAATGCAGAATAAAAATCAAAAATTTAATTCAAAATATCACTTTCTATTTTTAAAAAATACAAATTATCTTCGAATAAAAAATTAAAAAAAAAAATATGATCCTGAAGTTAGCAGACAGTTAAAAATTTTTAAATGTATTTTTCAAGAATTTAATTAAAAAAAAAATAATTGCTCATATATAAAATTAAAAAAACTATAGGTGCAATTTTTTAAAATGTCGTGTTTAAAAAAAAAATTCAAAAATTAGACGTCGGCTACATTCAGTGTCATAAATAGGGCCAAGATTTTTGCTTTAATTTAAAATCAAGCAATAATAAATACTGGTCAAATTTTTGAAATTACGGAAAAAATATTGGTTGTCGAAAAAAATTTTTTAAGCAAAAGTCCTAGGAAATTTAATTTAAAAAAAAAATGTCTCTTATTATTTTTTCTTAGGACTAAAAAGAAAGCCGTAATTTGAAAATTAAGATTTTCATAATTCTCAAAAATTTAAATTATTCATATGGATCTTAATTTTGGAATTACGGTGAAAATATTAGCCATATAAAAAAATTATTTGAGTAAAAGGTGTTCAAAATTTAATATAAAAAAAAAATGTCGCTTATTATTTTTTCTTAGGACTACAAAGAAAGCCGTAATTTGAAAATTAAGATTTTCATAATTCTTAAAAATTAGAATTATTAAAATAAATAAATAGAAACTTTATTGATATAAAATTCTTGAATTTTTGAGGTCGGGAAGAGAAAAATCGGTTTATTAGTGGAAGCAGACAAAAAATATCGAAATATATTTTGAAAATTATGAATTTTTAACTTCCCGCTAAGAAAGTTGTAAATTTTCAAAAATTCGGGAAGTTATTGGTTTCGGTCCGATTTACGAAAATCGAATTTCCATCAGATGTCGACGTTTTGAGGTCCTAGGAAGCTATTCTGACTAATTTCAAGATCATATCCGAGTGTATATTTGTACGTACGTACGTACGTATGTAAATACCTGTATCTTTTGAACGGATGAACCGCTTTCGAACTTTAAGGTGTCATTCGACGCGGATTGTCAATATCTTGAAGCCGTGAGAAAATTGAGCTTGATGGGTAGGGCTCGTTCAGAGATATTCCAAAAATAAAATTTTTTCAAAAATGTTTTGTTTGGATAACTTTTAATGTGCTCGATGGATTGATTCTAAAATGAACTGGGCTCTAGAGCTTTATAAGCCGCGTCGAATGCCACCTCAACCATCAAAATCGGTTTATTCGTTCAAAAGAAACCGTTGTCGAAAGAATTAAAAAAAAAAATTTTTTTATTTTTTCTAAAATATCTCAAAAACGACTCGATAAATCGAATTCAAAATTTGATCAGCTTTAGAATTTGATAAAACGCGTCGATTGCCACCTCAACCGTCTAAATCGGTTTATTCGTTTGAGAGATATCGTTTGAGAAAAAATGGTGAAAAACGTTTTTTTTTCGAAAACAACAGCATACAAACGTATTTTCGAGCTCGAAAATGTATTCACAATAATGTTTTCGAGGTTCTTGAGCTTGAAAACAGCGGGAAGTTTTGGGGCTGGCCCGCAGGGTCAACTGACAGACCGATTTTTTTTCATTTGTTGCTTTCATTTTATACTCAATACTCTAATTCAGTATAATAAATTGCGATGTAGCCAGTAAAAATTTTTAAAATAAATTTAAATATGTTGCTTTGTCAAAATTACAAATTTTATAATGCCGTCATGCTATACAATACGTATAGTAATTTTTCTATAAAATTTTACGTGAAAAATACCGTAAAATTCTCCAAGTGTAGATTGAAAAATTAAAATTATTTTATTTTATTATTCCTGTAAGTAAATTAATTACACTTGAGTACCCAAGATGTCAAAGAAAATCATCGAGTGTCAAAATTTTTATCACCGAAAAATTTCATATAATTTTTATAGGCCACCGAAAATTATACAAAATTTTTCTCGTGACTTTGATTACATTGTCATTGGATCGCAGATACCGACGCAATTACTATTGTTATTATTTTGTATCGGTAACTGCGAGCCACTCACAGGTGAGAAAATTTCCCCTCTCTTTAAAAAAAAATTCAATTGGCTCGCGGATACCGACGCAGTTATTTTTCTGATTATTTTGCATCGGTAACTGCGAGCCACTCACAGATGAGAAAATTATTCCTCCACTGCTAAATAAGTTCTCATTGGGTCGCCAATACCGATGCGACTATTGTTGTTGTTATTTTTTTCAGAACTAACTTCTAACATAAAGGGATTTTTTTTAACAAAATTTTTTAGCCAAAATGAAACACAAACACTAAATCAATATAAAAACACAAAATTAAAACATATCAACAAACTTTGTAAAGTTTGCGAGCAAACGGGTACAAAATAATATAACTTAAGAAACATAAACTATGTAACAACAAACATGTAATAACTAAAATGATAAATAAAGAGAATTTTAAAAGCAAAGTAACTTTTAACAAAATTTCATGTAACTCTTTCACTATTTTTTCTGATTAACCGCAACTCAAATTTTACCAACAATCTTCCCACACGGAAAAATTATATATGCGGTATATATTCAGATTTGCCCGAATATATACGGATATATAATTTTTCCGTGTGGGTTTCCCGACGGAGATTCGGGAGATCCGAACCCTGGTCCATCTTGACCATACCCGGTAAACTGGCTGCATACACCCCCAATCTTCAAGTCTTTTTAAGTAAAAAATGAACTTAAAAAATTGCCCGTGTAAGAAAGTTGCGGTATTCCACAGGTGATCCACTGAATATCATGTGGAACTAATATTTTGACACAAATATATGAATTCCAGATGAATTCCTGATGAATACACAAAGATAGTATAGAAATATAGTTTTAGTAATAGATTGTATGAAAAATTCTATTACAAAAAAAATTTTTTTTTACGGGGAATTTGGGAGTTTTTTTAGCGAAGTGATCTCGGAGTGACGTGGATTTTATGTCATTCCCAAATCACTCCTGTCCGGAGTTTCAACATTTCAATGAATTTATATTAAACTGTTAAACACTTCGCGAATTTTTTTTTAGTGTATTGACCTAAAAGAGCTTTAATTGGTAAATTTTTCAAATTCATTTTAGTTTAGAAAAAAAAAAAATTTTTTGTAGAAAATTTTTTTTCAGGTGGTCCATTATGCCCCAGATATCGCCGATCAGCTTAAAATATCAAAAATAACATGATTTGACCGAAAATGAAAAAAAAAAATTTACTAAATTTTTGAGGGGGGCCTTCATGCCCCAGGTTCCTCTATTACTTCGTTATAGTCCATCAGCCGAAGAGGAGGTCCCGTAAACATTTTGTTGGCACCGGGTAAATCTAACTGGTTCTTAGGTATTTTGGGCCAAGGATCACGAAAATTGGGTCCATTTTGTTCAAAAGTGGTGCAAACAATTGTTTATAACAATTTAATTGTTAAAATCAAAATAACTCCCGAACGGCTGGTTTGTTGGGGCAGTGTAGAGGAAAAAAAATGTTCAGAATAAAAAAATACACAAGATAGGTATCATATGTTTTTTTTGCATCTCGAATATTTCGCGAGATATAATAAAAAAACGAGCCGGCGCTCGGACCTCTCCCTCTCGCACTAGCGACTGCCTATGCGCGAGCTCTCTCTCCGCCAAATCGCGTCAGATGCTGGATAGGCCGGAATTTTTCTAAGTTTTTAAAATTAAAAATCATAGAAAAATAAAAAAAAAATCGATTAATTGTTGATACTACCAATCGACAGCATTTTTTCTGAGACAAATTTCTGTCGTATCGTCAAAAGACTTTTTTTTTTTGTCCACAAATGTTATAAACAAATGGATTTTTTCAAAGTCCGAAATGGGTTCAAAAAATCGAAAAAATGTTGATACTACCAATCGACAGCGTTTTTTATGAAACCAATATCTGTCGTATCGTCGAAAAACGTCTTTTGGTAGTATCGACATTTTTTCGATTTTTTGAACCAATTTCGGACTTTGAAAAAATCCATTTGTTTATAACATTTGTGAACAAAAAAAAAACGTTTTTGGACGATACAACAGAAATTTGTTTCAGAAAAAATGCTGTCGATTGGTAGTATCGACAATTTGTCGATTTTTTGAACCGAATCTGGACTTTAAAAAAATCCATTTGTTTATAACATTTGTGAACACAAAAAAAAAACGTCTTTTGACGATACGACAGAAATCCGTTTCAGAAAAAATGCTACAATTTTTAATTTAAAAAACTTAGAAAAATTCCGGCCTATCCAGCATCTGACGTGATTTGGCGGAGAGAGAGCTCGCGCATAGGCAGACGCTAGTGCGCGAGGGAGAGGTCCGAGCGCCGGCTCGTTTTTTTATTATATCCCGCGAAATATTTGAGATGCAAAAAAAACACATGATACCTTTTTTGTGTATTTTTTTATTCTGATCATTTTTTTTTGCTCTACACTGCCCCAACAAACCAGCTGTTCGGGAGTTATTTCGATTTAAACAATTAAATTGTTATAAACAATTGTTTGCACCACTTTCGAACAAAATGGACCCGATTTTCGTGATCCTTGGCCCAAAATACATAAAAAACAGTTGGATTTACTCGGTACTAACAAAATGTTCACGGGACCTCCTCTTCAGCCGATGGACTACATGTGTGCGTACATGTGCACATGCATAGATATATGTATGAATGTGCGTGCGTGCGTGCGCGCGCGCGTGTGTATCTGTGTGTGTGTGTGTGTGTGTGTGTGTGTGTGTGTGTGTGTGTGTGTGTGTGTGTGTGTGTGTGTGTGTGTGTGTGTGTGTGTGTGTGTGTGTGTGCGAAATTAATCACTTCCCCAGTTAATCAAATTACACATAGACAAGCGTCTGACTATAACGTTTATATTTTAATTTTTTATGCGCTTACACGGAAAGAAATTTTCCGCGGATACCACCATACTGTATGGTAGCAAGGATTTTTTCATTCGTTTAAAAATTGCATGTATAGATGATTTGACCATACGGGAATGGTAACATTCACAATAATCATGGCGTATGAGTCCATGCCAGTATGGGCGTCAAGCCCATACCGCTGGGTGGTATCCACAATGCTTCTGGCAGATAACCCTATTCAATATTATATCATTACGTATGCTTACATTGTAATAGTACCAAAATTTATTGAAGTCAAAACATAGGTTATGTTTGGTTATAGTTTTAAATATATTATTTATAAATATTATAAGAGTAAACCCAATATTTATAAGTAGAGAAATATATAAGAACATAATATTAATGATAAATCTATGTCATTATTAATATTAATTATTTTCAGTATAAATTATGATTATTTTTTTAATCTCGATTGAAGTCAATTCATACCAATTGAAAATTCTCTATGGGATTCAGTGGAAATTAAAATATGATAAAAATGTTCTGAAATATATTGATTACTTTAAACAATAGAAATATATCTGTTAAAAAAATTAATTTTTAAATTATGAGGCATTATTTTTTGTAAAATTCAAAAGATAAATAAGAAAATAAGTATTCATTTCTTTTTCAAATTTATTTGATTATGATTCCTTTTTTCATTTGATTAATGTACAGCATTATTGACATTAATAAAGATTATATAAAAAAATTAGCAACTACATTTACGCAGTATTAATGGTAATCCGATAGTGTATTGACTACTCCACAAAGATCTATTGTGACGCAGCCTAGGGACATTGCCGTTACTACAATGTAGTATGGAACTCATGCCCATACTGATATTGTCCATCCCGCTATACAGACATGTAAACTACGCAAAGATTCTTGTACTATACAGTATAGTAGATAACGCCATACTTATGGTACTGGCTGCAATACTATAATAATAGTACCCATACGGAGTCGCCGATGCTCAAAAAAAATCTACGATCGACCGAGGCTCGGCTACCAATGCTCGGTCGAGCGTCGGTGTTCCATTATCAGCCTATGGCTGTGACACCATCGGTAACCGAACTATAGTAATAACAATGAAATCCGATCATCAACCGATTCTCGGTCGACGATATGATAAATTTTCTTTTGCGCATGCGCACTAAATATCACATCAGCTATTTTTAAGCATTATTTACCTGTAATACTTTTTATTAGACCGAAGCAATTCTTACTGAATATAACCGAAAATAAATTTATCGTTATGATTAAAAAAAATTTTGTAATTTATACAATCATGTCTGATCGTGTAAGAAAACATCGGGCATTATAAAAATACATGGATAATAGATCTCAACCGCCTAATACACCCTCAGTGTTAATTGTTAATCATCATATTATAAATGATGGTGATCATGATAATTTACACGGTGAAACAATTGTGAATAATGTTGTGAATAAAGAAATTAATTATAGTGTATTTAATAGTAATAATGAAAGTGATGAGAATAGTTTTAGTGATTGTGGAGATGATACACTCAGAGAAAAAAAAATTTATTTCGAGTATTTTTTATACTTATTTGTGTAAATACATAAAACAAGAAATTTTTCCTGAATTGAAGTATAATATTTCTTATTTTGAGCAACTATTGCTTCGATCTAATAATATATTACTAGATACATAAGTTACTTGTAACAAGAAATTATTTCTTGAATTGTGTTGACATATTTTTATATATTAAAAAAAGCAATTACGTAAGCCAAGAAAAATCTTTCTTTGACCAAGCAATTTTTTTCCAAGTTCGAAAATATTTTTTTCTCAAATCAAGAAACTTATTCTTGGCTAAAGACATTTTTTGTATTAAGTCAAAAAAAAAAGTTCTTGAACTAAAACGAAAAAAAATTTTAAACTAAGTAAAAAAATTTCTCAGCCCAAGTGATTTTTTTTTTCAGTTCGAGAGTATTTTTTTCTCAGCTTAAGGAATTTTTTTTCATGGTGTGACAAATCACAACAGTTACACGTATAAAAAAAAAAAATTATTAAAAAAAAAAACAAATGAACGCAAAAAAAATAATGCATGTAAAAAAAAATAAATAAATTTAAATGAATAAAGAGAGAGAGAGAGAAAAAATAAAGCGAGTGAAAATAACAAAGTGTGCAGACGCAGAGTGCCAGAGAAAAAATTAGTACCAAGAGTCACCGCTAGTCGCAGAAGAGCGCTGCAACATTTTCCTAGTTGGACAGTTAGAATAGAAGTAATAAGTTCCGCTCAAAGGAGTAAAAAAGTCGCTCTGGCAACTACTCGCTACAGGAGAATATCCTAGTAGAAAAGAACAAGTACCCTTGGGGAAAATACTTAAGAGTAGATTTTTGGAATGCTTTTCAGTCATATCAAACAGCGCAGAGGAATCCGAAGAAGAATCCATACGGATTATGTTTAGATACAGAATATAAATGTTTAATTAGTGAACTTGAATATTTTATATACTAAATGAGAATATTTAATTATGTTTCTCAAGTATTGTAATTACTAAAGATAAATTTTTAATTTCTGAACTTAAGTTGTTCAAATACTAAATGAAAATATATAATTATTAAATTTAAGAATTTTAAATGCTAAATTAACATATTTAAATATCGATCACGAGTATTGTAAATACTAATCTTCAATTTTTAATTATTGAACTTGAGTATTTAAACTTCTAGATGTGAATTTTTATTATTTAATTGGAGTATTTTCATTACTAAATTAAATTTTTTAATCATTTATTTCAAGTATTTTAGATACTAAATTTTGGTCGGTCAATATTCTTGGCTGAGACAAAATTATTAGGATGAGCCGATCCTAGGCAACTACAATAGAATAATCCTCGTATCCTATCCTCGGCCGATACTCGGTTACTATCCTCGGCCGATGCTCAATCGGCAGCCTCGCGCTGATGTTAACATCCGATGCCCAGCGAGTCTTGCTCCTATACATATTCCGATCCTCAGCCGATGCTCGAGGATCGGACGGCTATCATAGTCCGATGATCAACCGATCACCGTGCTCTGTATGGGTATGGCGATAAGCACCATACATTTCTTTCCGTGTAGATGGTCATCATTATTTTGGCTGATAGTAACCATTACCATCAGGTTATTAAGAATTACGATTTTTTATAATAGTAGTAATTATTTTAGATAATAACAGTTATTATTTCTGATTATCTTAAATAATTGTAAACTTTACCATACAGATGGTAGACACTACCATTCAGATTGTTTATTTAATAATTTAAATGATATTATCAATCATAGAATTCAGTTTAAAAATTGTACTATAACTTGATGGTAACTTTTACCATAAAATTTTCTCCGTGTATGAAAAAAATTTTAACATATATTTTGTTTATCAATTTTTTTCATGAGAAGTAGTCTCAATATTCTGACTCAGAAGAACTCTATTTTGTCCCGGTCCTCAAAGAAGTTAATTAACATTGAATACTTTTAAATAATTCGACCTTGTTGATAATTTTAAGTAGTCAGTCTAATGTGTGAAAATTCCCAGTTCATTATCTCCATAGTCTAGACTCTAATGAGTATTTTTATATTCAACGATAATGACAAATGTGATTATTTTAAAGGACAAATTACCTGGAAATGTTCTGATAAGATCATTACTCATAATAGTCTAGTCGAGAAGATAAAAACCTGCGAAAAATAGTTACAAGTCTCCTAAAAATATGGTTGATGGCTTAAACGATCCAGAATGCCGTCCAGAAAAAATCGTTTTTTAGATTTAATTTTCAAAAGAAAATTACTATTGTTACTAACAAAAAACTGTTAAAAAAATTAGCCGTCTAGATTTTTGGCAAAATCAAAAATAGTATAAGTCATAGCTCAAACGATAAAACATCTTTGGATTTTTTTATTATACATAAATGACTCAATATAATAATTTTATTAATGATATCATATTGACAGTCATCAATATAATACTAGACAACAAGACTAATTTGTTTTCATTCATTGATTTTAATTATACTAGATAATTTAAATATAAAATTAGAATAGAATAAAAGTTATAGATACTAAAAACATAAACTTCTAGTCGTAATAACTAAAATTATTGTTCGCTTGATCACAAATGTATAGTGTACTTAACTTATACACTAAATTTGTATTAATTATATAAAAGTAATAACAGTAATAAATATTTAATATTACCAATAATTACTACTTTGTGTTTAACGATACATAAATTTTGATGCTTTTCAATGAAATACTGATAGCAAATAAAATTACTAGAATTAAGTTATAAAGATAATAAAATTTTTATTTCATAAGCATTTTTTTGGCAAGTGTCTTGTAGTTTTTTAGGGTTCAAGTAGTAATTTTAAATAGTCAAGCAGTATATTTCAACGGTTAACTGTTTATTATAGCAGTTTAAACATTAAAATCATAATTTTACTAACTGAAACGACATCAGTTATTGAACATAACATAAATAATTACAAGTTGAACTACAATTATTGTCAATCGTTTTTTTCTGTGCAGGAAATCGACTTCTCGACTAGACTATTACGTCTATGAAAACTTTGTCAATGATGAACAGATGAATGAGACATATCAACCAAATCAGTCAACTTCATGAGGTCTAGATCGGTACTGACAAGCCAATCACAGCTAAGCATGAGTAGAAGAGGTGGCAGCTCATGTCTCATTCGATCTGATTGGAAGTTGATTTGTTGATAACCTATGAAATACGAGCTGCCATCTCTCCTACTCATGCTTAACTGTGATTGGCTCGCTGGTACCGATCTAGACCTCATGAAGTTGACTGATTTGGTTGGCATTAGCTAGAATCTATCAGTCACTCTATCAGACGTAGAGATTGAAGTGTCCAGCGATCTATCATCTTAAAGTTGATTCATCAGTATTTTCAACATGGTAAAGGACAGTAAAGAAGTTCAAGAACTTTGCGAAGAAGTGTTTATAACTTGCTGCGAGATAATTCAAGAGCTGTTGTCTCCGTGGCATGAGTCATATGCGTGGCCATTTTACCGGGAGTTCAATGTCCAATGTTGGGGTCCTGATAATTACAAGGACATTGTGAAAGTTCCCATGGATCTGACGACCGTATTTCGGAAGCTTGACCAACGGCAGTACAAGTCAATCGATGGATTCGTCAACGACGTACGGTTGATTTTTACCAACTGCTACCGTTGTTTTAATGATGAAGACAAAATTGTCGTTATGGCTCAAAATCTCCAACATGTGTTCGAGATTTTGTTTGCAAAGAAAATTAACGTCTAAGCGTTCTATTGTCAAGTTAAGAACTTGAGTTCACAACGGCCCTTTTCAGGGCCACCAAATTGTTTAAACGTAAATTACTTACCCAGGTAGAAAGTAATCAATGGAATTAGCTTGTATTAAGCTAATTTTATCAGTTTTAGCCTAAAATTAGCTAACAAACTATGGTTAACACAAGGTTAGTTGGTAACGCTTTGGATTGCTAACATAAAGCTTGCAGTTTTAGCTTGCATAAACAGTGACAATTCAGCTTACTATAAGGTTAAAAATATATCTTATTTTTAGCTAGAATAGATTTGGTAATTTAAGTTTGAAAACATGTTTACAGTCAAAAATATTTTATTATTTATATTTTTTTTTCTGTACACAAACATCAGATATTGGGCATTAAATGTATAGTGTTATATATATTTTAGAAATATTAAACAGTAAATGTTCTTTTATGGTTGTCATTCATCGTTTTAACAGTAATTTATAACGTAATCAGTTTTATGCTTGTAATGTAACGACGTTCTAAAAAATTCAAATTTTTTTATTATGAGCATTAATAACTTGTGATTCAATAAATTAAAAAATTAAAACTTACGTACTTAGTAAATATTTTTCTTTATAAATGTTGCAAATAAAATTGAACTCATTTATCACTTATAAACAATAACAAAAACTCCTAATTAACCTCAAACTTCAGCTTTTAATGTACGCTTGGAGTAATGTTAGCAGATAAGGTAGTTTTAAGTTTAGAATCCAAGCTTAGGACGAATCTTATCTTACGCGTGTAAAAAAAGTTAACAGAAAGGTATATTTGGAGGTTAGTTACACTCTGAAGACTTGTCATAGAATTTATTCTAATAACAACCTAGAATAAAGCTTACAAAACAAGACTTAGATGTTAAGCTAAAATAAAGCTATTTTGAAGTTTCAAACTTGTCCGACTAAGACAATTTTCTACCTGGGTACAAGTAATTTCTATTATTTTTAAGATATATTCTTCTACTTCAAATACATATGTTTTGGAGTCAGAAACTCGAGTTAAAAATTGAAAAAAAAAAAAAATTTTAACTTCACGCTAAGAAAATCAATGATTTTCGAAAAAATCGGGAAATTATTATTATTACTCCGAAATTTAAAATTCTATCAGGTGTCGGAGTTTTGAGGTCCTAGGAAGCTATTCTAATCATGTTTAGAATATCATCCGTGTGTGGGTGTGCACCAAAAAGAAGGAAATCTTGAACCAAGAAATAATATGTCTTCGAAATTTGTTTCTTGAACTAAGCGAAATTTTGTACTTTATTGAAGTAAAAAATTATTTGGATCAAGAAATTATTTTCTTCGTGGAAGACATCATTTCTCAGTCTGAAACTAAAATTCTTCAAGTCAAGAAAAACTCTCACGGCCCAAACAATTTTTTTCTTGGTTCGAGAACATTTTTTTTTAATTCGCAAAATTTTTTTCTTGGCAATTGAAGATTGTCACATTTTTGAGTCAAGAAAAAATGTATTGACCTAAAACAAGAAAGTTTTTGAACTATGAAAAATAATTTTTTCAACCAAAAAAAAACTTTCTTGGGCCAAGAAATTTTTTTTTTGTCGTAAGCAAAAAAAAATTTTCCAACCAAAAAATAAATTTCTTCAAGTAAGCAAATAAATTTATCGAGCTACCAAAAATTTTTTTTTTTGTAATTTTTTTATCGAAACAATTTTTTTGTCGTTAAAAATTTCGTGAACAATGTTGTGAAGCCAATACATCTTTTATCAGAAGCATTATTAAGGGATAGAAAAGTTTCGCAATGAGTTAAATATATAAAACAAAGGAGGAAAAATAACGAAAAAAAAAGTTTTGACAAAATCAAATTCATCCAAGTGAATGCATTTTCCATTGCTCAGTCGACCATCTCGTTGTAAACGTCCATTGTAGTTAGATGTTGCTTGTTCAATGATCGGAGCCGGAATAAATAAAAGTGTCCACCACAAACGAGTCGGGCAATAACCATGTTTCGGTACCAGCGAGCCAATCACAGCTTTTCTAGTTCCCCTACTACAGTCATTTTACCCACTATTACTACTACACAGAAAGAAATGTATGGTGTTTATCGCCATACTATTATTGTAGTATTGCAGCCAGTACCATAAGTATGGCGTTATCTACTATACTGTATAGTACGAAAACCTTTGCGTAGTTTACATGTCTGTATAGCGGGATTGCATTTTTTCTGAAACAAATTTCTGTCGTATCCACAAAAGACGTTTTTTGGTAGTATCGCCATTTTTTCGATTTTTTGAACCGAATCTGGACTTTAAAAAAATCCATTTGTTTATAACATTTGTGAACACAAAAAAAAAACGTTATTTGTGGATACGACAGTAATTCGTTTCCTAAAAAATGCTGTCGATTGGTAGTATTGACAATTTGTCGATTTTTTTATTTTTTTTTTATTTTTAATGTAAAAAACTTAGACAAATTCCGGCCAATCAAGCATCTGACGCGATTTGGCGGAAAGAGAGCTCGCGCATAGGCAGTCGCTAGTGCCAGAGGGAGAGGTCCGAGCGCCGGCTCGTTTTTTTATTATATCTCGCGAAATATTCGAGATGCAAAAAAAACATGTGACACCTTTTTTGTGTATTTATTTATTCTGAACATTTTTTTTCCTTTACGCTGCCTTAACAAACCAGCTGTTCGGGAGTTATTTCGATTTAAACAATTAAATTGTTATAAACAATTGTTTGCACCACTTTTGAACAAAATGGACCCGATTTTCGTGATCCTTGGCCCAAAATACATAAAAAAACAGTTGACTTTACCCGGTGCCAACAAAATGTTTACGGGACCACCTCTTCAACCGATGAACTATTTTGATTTATCCGGAAAAAATAACATTTTATGTTATTTTTGTAACTTTTCAGCGCCGATATCTTCCGAACTAATGATCCGATTGTGACGTTCGAGGTGGCATTCGGCGCGTTCCATTGAGTTCTAGAGCTGATTAGATTTTGAAATTGATCTAATAAGTCACTTCAAAGATAATCGACAAAAACCGTTTTTTATAATTTCTTTCGCCAACGATTTTTCTCAAACAAAGTTAATTTGTTGATCGGTTAACGTTTGAGATGGTTGAGGTGGCATTCGACACGGCAATCAAAAACTTGTTTATCTGGTGCAACAAAATGAAAATTCGATATCTCAACAGAATTTATATTAAAACCAGCGAAAATGCCTACTGATGACTATTGATTTAACCACTATGACCGTCATGATCGACTCTCATCATTCTATAATTAAAAAATATCGACAGCCGTTTTGTCCAGTGAGACGACTTGAAGTACTGGAGAGGAATAGCGCTCTCTCCATGGTCCGCGCAACTTAACACTAATCATTTTTAGAAATTCGAGTATAACATTTTCTGTCAATCTGTATTTTTTGAAATGTTAGCCTAATAAAAACATCTAAGATATATTTCTTCTAATAAAAGAGAGAGTGAGAGAAAAAGATAGAGTTTTGACTCTCAACAGAAGATTTCAATAAATTAACGACATGTAAGGTGATTTTTTTCCCAAGCTCTGGGGGCGATCACTGGCCGGTAGACCTTAAGTAGAATTAAGTTCTTTGCACATATCTGTTATCGTTTGTTTTATTCAAATATTAACAACTATAGTATTGTATAGTAACGATTATTACATTGTTACAAGACTCAAGAAAATTTTCCATTAACTAGGATATTTTCCAGCAGGCGAAATAAAAACCGGAAATTTTTTGAACGAAGTAAAATAATTTCTTGAATTGTCAATCTTGAATTGAGAAAGAAATTCTTAAGTCGAAATATATTTTATACTTGGTCTAATAATAGAATTACTTATTTCAAAGCTTGCATTTCTCAGTATAATAAACATTTTTCTTAACCTATTTATTTGCTGGCATCAAATAGTATAATATTTAGCGCGATGACAGATACATATGTTGTCGTTGGCTGTCTTTCGCCGAACTACCCTAATAGCACAGCTTGCTCTAGCAAAAGCACGTCAACTTCGGACTTTTCTGTTTTTGACAACAATTTGCATACAATTTTCTAAACAATTTGACGTAAATTTACTACCCGAATCAGAATGCAAATTCACTTGAAAAGTTGACTAGAAAAAGTTGTCGTCAATTTTTAGGCAAATTTTTACATCAATTTATTGTTAATTTGACTCAAAAATTGTACAGTATTGTTTTACCCTTAAAACTGTAGACAATTTTATGTATAAATTTGCTTATCTTCTGAAACGGTAGGAATGAACATTTCTGACTTTTTTTTATAGTAAAAATTTACCTTTAAATTGAGCAAAAATTAACCGCAAATTTTATTTTCTAACTTTTAATGTCAAATTGTCGACGAATTCGGGCAACAAATTTCAGGCAATTTTAATATTAAATTACTGGCAATTTCAAGCTAAAGTGGCGATTAGGGTATGTATATGGATATATATATACACTAGCCGTTACCTGCCCGCTTCGCTGGGCGTAAATTACAGTGAAGTGATGATTTTTTTATTTCATGATTAAGAATATTTCTATAACTATGGCTTTGACCGATGACTTCCTCGGCAATTGTATTGATATTATTGTAGTAAGCTATAAAGAACTAATGACAAAATGCAATTAGAAATAATTACACCACAATCATAACGATGAGACGAAAATGTTATTTGCTTTTTTTTTTTTTGAGTTGAAAACATACGCGTCTCCTTTATCAGATCTCGGATAAAAGACGGAGTTTATAATATTTTGATTGAAATGTAATTATTTTTTGTTTTTTCTTTAACATAGATTCATTGAAGTAATTCAGTTAAAGGGTGTATAAAAAATTAATATCGTACCTTTGAAACCCATTTTACACTGAGAAAAAAAACTTTTTTCAAGTATATAAATGCTTGTATCATACCGAGTGAATATTTGTTTAATCTCAGTAAAAATGTACTCCGATCAAGTATATTTTCTTAAAATAAGTATAGAAATTCTTGAATCAAGAAAATATTACTCGGTTGAAGTACATATTTTCTATGATTAAGAATATTATTTGTTTGTATAGTGCCGAGTAAATATTTTTTTAAATGAAGTATTTATACTTGGGAACATTTTTTTTTTCAGTATAGTACATAAGTAGACGATACAATTAATCGTCATACTTAATTTAAACTCTGTAACACATATATTCAAAAAACGGGAATACACTAACGTTTGACACTCCCCCAAACTCCTTTAGGAGTTGAATCTATTAAATCCGATTTATGAGAGATACTTACACAGAAACTAAAGTTATCTTAAATTAAGAAAATATTTTGGAAGCCAAATGTTTTCGGGAATCAAATCAAGATTTTCTTGAGCCAAGAGAATTTGTCTTGGTTAAAAAAAAATTTGCCTTGGTCGGAGAAGATTTCTACTTTATCTGAGAAAATTTAGGTTTCCAAAAAAATTTTCTTGAATCAAGAATATTTATCTTCAGTCGAGAATTTTTTTTTCTGTGTACATGACAAAGTTAACGTTCATGCCGAATTTAAGCTCTGTACCATATATATTCAATGAACGGAAGCATATTAACCTTTAACGCCCCACGAACCCTCTTAGGAGTTTTGATTTTATTAAAGTCGTTTCATGAGGGATCCCTAAATGACATAATAAACGTTCATGCCGAATTTCAACACTGTAACGTATGTATTTGAAAAACGGAAGCATATTAACGCTTGAAGCCCACGCAAACCCTGTTAGGAGTAAATTTTATTAAAGCCCTTATGAAGAATACCTACATGACATCCCGGGAAAAAATGATTTTGCCTAATTATATATAATTATATATGATTATATATGGTTATATATAGACCTATATATAAGTATATATAGTCTTATATATAATTAGACCTAATTATACCGGGAAAAAAATGATTTCGCCTAATTATATATGATTATATATAGAATATGTATGGTTATATATAGACCTATATATAAGTATATATAGCCTTATATATCATTAGATCTAATTATATCCCGGGACAAAATTATTTTGCCTAATTATATATGATTGTATATGGAATATATATAATAGTATATACCTATATATAGTTATACATAGGTCTATATATGATTAGATCTGATTAGACCTGACCTATATAGACCCATATATAGTAATTTTTATTATATTTTAGATCTTTAGATCTATATATAATCAAATATAAATTAATTATTTATATATATATATATATATATATATATAAGTTAATATTTTATTTATAGAATATATTTAATTTCTTTAATATATTAGTAAAAATGACTCTAGTAATTTACGTTTGTAAGTACTAATAGTCTAATGACATGATTATATTATCTATCTATAAATACATAATAAAATGTTATATAACAAAAATAAATATATGTAGTAGCACAGTCGTTAATTATACTCTATATTTATATTTTGAGGGAAATATAATTTGTTATGAATAATTGCAAACGTATAATTAAAAAATAAACTTCCCTCTGAATTCTTCAATATTAATCGTACATGAACATACGTAATTGTATATAAATTACACATAATCATATATATGATTAAACCCGCCTAATTTTCGGATCTAATTATATATAAAATATGATATATATATGTATTATACATAATCATATCTAATTATATATGAGTATATATAACTTATATATGATTATATATAATTAGACCTGGCCAATTTTCAGATCTAATTATATATAACGTATTATATATAATCATATATAACCTATATATAATTATATATAAATTATATATAATTAGACCTGGCCAATTTTTAGATCTAATTATATATAAGGTCTTATATATAATTATATATAATTAGGCAAAATCATTTTTTCCCGGGATCACAAACGTTCACGCTGAATTTTAAATCCGTAAGCCTTATAGTTCCAGAGATACTATATTGAATAGATTTACATTCTTACTTAGTTACAAATAAGTCAGATTAGACTCTTTTATTTTGACTGTTTAATAAACTGTGATATACGATTCAGTTGACAGAAACAATTGATAAATGAAACAAAATCTAATCGATAAAAAAAATATAAAAAACAATTAACGCTAATGGAATAAAAACAATTGATGGCTGTAATTTAACTGTTTTTTTCTTATACTTTTAGAAAAATAATTTAAATACCCGAATCCTGAGTAACAATTGATTCAAAAAGTAGCCTATATTTTAAATGACAGCATCTTGTATATGTATAAAAAATTTCATCTCAATCAGATAAGTGGTTAATTAGTAATAAAGGTACAAACCGACAGAGAGACAGACAGACGAAAATTCCAAAATGGGTAGATAATGTATGAGTAGGTCATAAAAATGATATTTGACACATAATTCCAAATAAAAACACCATGTACAGACAGAGCCTATAGATTTATATATTAGTAAAGGTGCACAAAAACGGGTGATAAATAATATAAATGATTATTTATAGGTTATGATCTTCATTTATTTTACATATTGTGTAAGATATGTTATATTGTCTTTTTAATCCCATATATCATACAACAAATTAAAAAAATTCAAGTAATAAATTAAATAGATTTACATTCTTACTTAGTTACAAATAAGTCAGATGAGACACTCTTATTTTGACGGTTTAATAAAGTTATTTAGTTCTTCAATAAGGCATTGGGATAACCTATCAATTTAATTGACAGAAACAATCGATAAATGAAACAAAATCTAATCTATGAAAAAAAAATATAAAAAACAATTGATATGCGTTATATAGAAACAATTGACGCTGATGGAATAAAAACAATTGATGGCTGTAATTTAACTGTTTTTTTATTGTACTTTTAGAAAAATAATTTATATACCCAAATTCTGATTTATAATTAATTTAAAAAGTAGCCTATATTCTAAGTGACAGCATCTTGTATATGCATAAAAAATTTCATCTCAATCAGATGAGTGGTTGATCAGTTATAAAGGTACAAACAGACAGAGAGACAGACAGACAAAAATTCCAAAAAGGGTAAATACAGTATTAGTAGGTCATAAAAATGATATTTGACGCATAATTCGAAATAAAAACACAATGTACAGACAGAGCCTATAGATTTATATATTAGTATAGATGTATATAAGGGTGATTCGTTTCGAACGACTTTTTTTTTTTTCATTACCACTTGAAAATATTGTTATAGATATGGAAAAATAAAATTCCTTGCAAATGTTAGCCCTCAATTTTAATTTTAAGTACTTTCTATTTGATTTTGAAGTTTTCCCATTAAAAATACATAGGAAAGTTGGGATTTTTTTTTAATTCTCTATAAGTCAGCCGCATTACAAGTTATCGGGTCGCCGTTTACGGCATTTGATAGGCAATTTGATACTCTTCAAAAGTCTCCTTAATAGTTTAACTCGGACTCTAATTGTTTTTTCTGTATTGGTTATGAAAATAATTTAAGTTTTTAGTTGATATTAACTAAGTAACGAAATTTACCGAAAAACTACAAATACCGATTTTTTAGAAAATTTTATTCGCTACGAAAAAGGCCCTCTTAGTAAAGTGGCTGAAGTTCTCCGTTCACGTGATATAGGGATTTTAGTAATTTTGTAAATAAAATATTTGTCAAAAGATTCCACCAAATGCTATTTCACTTCAATTTTTAATCAGTAAATAATTTTCCTTTTATTAATTTAATCCAGTCACTAAAATCAGACGGGGTCAAATTGATGAAGTTTGGAAAAATTTTTGCTAGATTTATATGCCAGTGCAAATTTGATTTATTATAAGAAGTCTACTTACATTGATCATTTTTCATAGTGATGCAATTTCTCGATTTTGATTAGTAAAACTTTAGAATGGAGAGAGAAAATCAATATCGTCATGATTGGTCCTTTTCAAGGAGTGGGGGTAAAATTTACCTCTTCGGTAATTGGTTAAAATTTAGTGGAGGGGGTAGTCAAAGTTTTTATATATATATATACGTCACACGGTCAGTAGCAGTCATTACGCTCGAAACGTTGCGCTGTACGCCTCGCAAGTTACATTCATCATTTATTGACACATCATGGACTGTAATTTCCAAATTTCAACGTACACAACTGTATACTCTGTTGAACTGGAGTACTTCGACGAACTCCTCTTCATCAACGATGCTGGGACAGTTAGTCCGATATTTATAGAGTTTCCCTCAGGTCTCCAGGTCAACGACGTTTGGAGCTTCAAAGTAGAGGTTAGCCACGACGAAGAAGACGAACACTGGATCACTTTGGGGATCCTTCCATTGAAATCGGAGCATTCTGAAATCAGCTTCGAGCTCGAATGCTGTGTGGTGGATGAGGAAGGTAACCTACTGAGACTGCCTGCGAAAATACAACCGTTCAACGACTACGACAATTACATATACCTCGGGGGTTTCTTCAAACGAAGTGACCCCGACTTGTTGCGTCTACTGGTGGACGGAAATCTAATTTTACAGATAAAGCTGACTGTTTTTCTAGGTGACGATACAGATAAATAGATACTCAAGTTCCCGAACTTTGAGTTGAAAACGGCCCTTTTCAGGGCCACCAAATATTTTACACGTAAAAACTGACTCAAGTTTCATAAATACCTCGACTCATATCCTTTGTCCAAAACTCTTCCAAAATTAACATTCATTTATTTAATGCCTAATAAAGATAATTACTGATACTGTAGTTAGCAGACGTCTAATAATTTTTGGATTTTTTTTTTTGACGATAAACCATAAAAAAAAATACGGGCGTCGGTTGACCCTGCGGGCCAGCCCGAAATTTCCCGCTGTTTTCGAGCTCAAGGAGCTTGAAAACATCAATGTGAATATATATTTTCGAGCTCTTCAAGTGCTATTACATGGAACTATTTTTTTTATGAGCTTTCCAAGCTCTAACAACTTACGTTTTATGCTATAGTTTGAAATGTTAAGAGTCGAAAATCATTAATGAAGCTCGAAGCACGGCTTTTACATTTTTATTATCGATTATATGTTCTCTGAAATAAATGTGTTAAGGCAGAAATCAATGTTATCGCTTGATTAAATCAATGGCAGTGATTAAAGTCAAGATTCAAATGAGTTCTGACTTAGGTCAGAGCAATAATGTATGGAATATCCGCCCGTATGAAAAAACCATATACTGTCGATAATATATTAAAAAATATATGGTAAATAACTAAACATATATAGCGGCAAAATTATTAATATTGATTTATATATGATTTATCATATAGAATAATGTATTCGTTTAATATTATAATAATCCATATCATTTATAATATATGTGATTATATACATGTGATATTGTATCAATAATTATATGACCTCTTTATATATTAATTTATAACGTAAAATATATGTTTATCGTCAAAAAAAAAAATCCAAAAATTATTAGACGTCTGCTAACTACAGTATCAGTAATTATCTTTATCAGGCATTAAATAAATGAATGTTAATTTTGGAAGAGTTTTGGACAAAGGATATGAGTTGAGGTATTTATGAAACTTGAGTCAGTTTTTACGTGTAAAATATTTGGTGGCCCTGAAAAGGGCCGTTTTCAACTCAAAGTTCGGGAACTTGAGTATCTATTTATCTGTATCGTCACCTAGAAAAACAGTCAGCTTTATCTGTAAAATTAGATTTCCGTCCACCAGTAGACGCAACAAGTCGGGGTCACTTCGTTTGAAGAAACCCCCGAGGTATATGTAATTGTCGTAGTCGTTGAACGGTTGTATTTTCGCAGGCAGTCTCAGTAGGTTACCTTCCTCATCCACCACACAGCATTCGAGCTCGAAGCTGATTTCAGAATGCTCCGATTTCAATGGAAGGATCCCCAAAGTGATCCAGTGTTCGTCTTCTTCGTCGTGGCTAACCTCTACTTTGAAGCTCCAAACGTCGTTGACCTGGAGACCTGAGGGAAACTCTATAAATATCGGACTAACTGTCCCAGCATCGTTGATGAAGAGGAGTTCGTCGAAGTACTCCAGTTCAACAGAGTATACAGTTGTGTACGTTGAAATTTGGAAATTACAGTCCATGATGTGTCAATAAATGATGAATGTAACTTGCGAGGCGTACAGCGCAACGTTTCGAGCGTAATGACTGCTACTGACCGTGTGACGTATATATATATATAAAAACTTTGACTACCCCCTCCACTAAATTTTAACCAATTACCGAAGAGGTAAATTTTACCCCCACTCCTTGAAAAGGACCAATCATGACGATATTGATTTTCTCTCTCCATTCTAAAGTTTTACTAATCAAAATCGAGAAATTGCATCACTATGAAAAATGATCAATGTAAGTAGACTTCTTATAATAAATCAAATTTGCACTGGCATATAAATCTAGCAAAAATTTTTCCAAACTTCATCAATTTGACCCCGTCTGATTTTAATGACTGGATTAAATTAATAAAAGGAAAATTATTTACTGATTAAAAATTGAAGTGAAATAGCATTTGGTGGAATCTTTTGACAAATATTTTATTTACAAAATTACTAAAATCCCTATATCACGTGAACGGAGAACTTCAGCCACTTTACTAAGAGGGCCTTTTTCGTAGCGAATAAAATTTTCTAAAAAATCGGTATTTGTAGTTTTTCGGTAAATTTCGTTACTTAGTTAATATCAACTAAAAACTTAAATTATTTTCATAACCAATACAGAAAAAACAATTAGAGTCCGAGTTAAACTATTAAGGAGACTTTTGAAGAGTATCAAATTGCCTATCAAATGCCGTAAACGGCGACCCGATAACTTGTAATGCGGCTGACTTATAGAGAATTAAAAAAAAATCCCAACTTTCCTATGTATTTTTAATGGGAAAACTTCAAAATCAAATAGAAAGTACTTAAAATTAAAATTGAGGGCTAACATTTGCAAGGAATTTTATTTTTCCATATCTATAACAATATTTTCAAGTGGTAATGAAAAAAAAAAAAGTCGTTCGAAACGAATCACCCTTATATACATGTATATATATATCCATATACATACCCTAATCGCCACTTTATCTTGAAATTGCCAGTAATTTAATATTAAAATTGCCTGAAATTTGTTGCCCGAATTCGTCGACAATTTGACATTAAAAGTTAGAAAATAAAATTTGCGGTTAATTTTTGCTCAATTTAAAGGTAAATTTTTACTATAAAAAAAAGTCAGAAATGTTCATTCCTACCGTTTCAGAAGATAAGCAAATTTATACATAAAATTGTCTACAGTTTTAAGGGTAAAACAATACTGTACAATTTTTGAGTCAAATTAACAATAAATTGATGTAAAAATTTGCCTAAAAATTGACGACAACTTTTTCTAGTCAACTTTTCAAGTGAATTTGCATTCTGATTCGGGTAGTAAATTTACGTCAAATTGTTTAGAAAATTGTATGCAAATTGTTGTCAAAAACAGAAAAGTCCGAAGTTGACGTGCTTTTGCTAGAGCAAGCTGTGCTATTAGGGTAGTTCGGCGAAAGACAGCCAACGACAACATATGTATCTGTCATCGCGCTAAATATTATACTATTTGATGCCAGCAAATAAATAGGTTAAGAAAAATGTTTATTATACTGAGAAATGCAAGCTTTGAAATAAGTAATTCTATTATTAGACCAAGTATAAAATATATTTCGACTTAAGAATTTCTTTCTCAATTCAAGATTGACAATTCAAGAAATTATTTTACTTCGTTCAAAAAATTTCCGGTTTTTATTTCGCCTGCTGGAAAATATCCTAGTTAATGGAAAATTTTCTTGAGTCTTGTAACAATGTAATAATCGTTACTATACAATACTATAGTTGTTAATATTTGAATAAAACAAACGATAACAGATATGTGCAAAGAACTTAATTCTACTTAAGGTCTACCGGCCAGTGATCGCCCCCAGAGCTTGGGAAAAAAATCACCTTACATGTCGTTAATTTATTGAAATCTTCTGTTGAGAGTCAAAACTCTATCTTTTTCTCTCACTCTCTCTTTTATTAGAAGAAATATATCTTAGATGTTTTTATTAGGCTAACATTTCAAAAAATACAGATTGACAGAAAATGTTATACTCGAATTTCTAAAAATGATTAGTGTTAAGTTGCGCGGACCATGGAGAGAGCGCTATTCCTCTCCAGTACTTCAAGTCGTCTCACTGGACAAAACGGCTGTCGATATTTTTTAATTATAGAATGATGAGAGTCGATCATGACGGTCATAGTGGTTAAATCAATAGTCATCAGTAGGCATTTTCGCTGGTTTTAATATAAATTCTGTTGAGATATCGAATTTTCATTTTGTTGCACCAGATAAACAAGTTTTTGATTGCCGTGTCGAATGCCACCTCAACCATCTCAAACGTTAACCGATCAACAAATTAACTTTGTTTGAGAAAAATCGTTGGCGAAAGAAATTATAAAAAACGGTTTTTGTCGATTATCTTTGAAGTGACTTATTAGATCAATTTCAAAATCTAATCAGCTCTAGAACTCAATGGAACGCGCCGAATGCCACCTCGAACGTCACAATCGGATCATTAGTTCGGAAGATATCGGCGCTGAAAAGTTACAAAAATAACATAAAATGTTATTTTTTCCGGATAAATCAAAATAGTTCATCGGTTGAAGAGGTGGTCCCGTAAACATTTTGTTGGCACCGGGTAAAGTCAACTGTTTTTTTATGTATTTTGGGCCAAGGATCACGAAAATCGGGTCCATTTTGTTCAAAAGTGGTGCAAACAATTGTTTATAACAATTTAATTGTTTAAATCGAAATAACTCCCGAACAGCTGGTTTGTTAAGGCAGCGTAAAGGAAAAAAAATGTTCAGAATAAATAAATACACAAAAAAGGTGTCACATGTTTTTTTTGCATCTCGAATATTTCGCGAGATATAATAAAAAAACGAGCCGGCGCTCGGACCTCTCCCTCTGGCACTAGCGACTGCCTATGCGCGAGCTCTCTTTCCGCCAAATCGCGTCAGATGCTTGATTGGCCGGAATTTGTCTAAGTTTTTTACATTAAAAATAAAAAAAAAATAAAAAAATCGACAAATTGTCAATACTACCAATCGACAGCATTTTTTAGGAAACGAATTACTGTCGTATCCACAAATAACGTTTTTTTTTTGTGTTCACAAATGTTATAAACAAATGGATTTTTTTAAAGTCCAGATTCGGTTCAAAAAATCGAAAAAATGGCGATACTACCAAAAAACGTCTTTTGTGGATACGACAGAAATTTGTTTCAGAAAAAATGCAATCCCGCTATACAGACATGTAAACTACGCAAAGGTTTTCGTACTATACAGTATAGTAGATAACGCCATACTTATGGTACTGGCTGCAATACTACAATAATAGTATGGCGATAAACACCATACATTTCTTTCTGTGTAGTAGTAATAGTGGGTAAAATGACTGTAGTAGGGGAACTAGAAAAGCTGTGATTGGCTCGCTGGTACCGAAACATGGTTATTGCCCGACTCGTTTGTGGTGGACACTTTTATTTATTCCGGCTCCGATCATTGAACAAGCAACATCTAACTACAATGGACGTTTACAACGAGATGGTCGACTGAGCAATGGAAAATGCATTCACTTGGATGAATTTGATTTTGTCAAAACTTTTTTTTTCGTTATTTTTCCTCCTTTGTTTTATATATTTAACTCATTGCGAAACTTTTCTATCCCTTAATAATGCTTCTGATAAAAGATGTATTGGCTTCACAACATTGTTCACGAAATTTTTAACGACAAAAAAATTGTTTCGATAAAAAAATTACAAAAAAAAAAATTTTTGGTAGCTCGATAAATTTATTTGCTTACTTGAAGAAATTTATTTTTTGGTTGGAAAATTTTTTTTTGCTTACGACAAAAAAAAAATTTCTTGGCCCAAGAAAGTTTTTTTTTGGTTGAAAAAATTATTTTTCATAGTTCAAAAACTTTCTTGTTTTAGGTCAATACATTTTTTCTTGACTCAAAAATGTGACAATCTTCAATTGCCAAGAAAAAAATTTTGCGAATTAAAAAAAAATGTTCTCGAACCAAGAAAAAAATTGTTTGGGCCGTGAGAGTTTTTCTTGACTTGAAGAATTTTAGTTTCAGACTGAGAAATGATGTCTTCCACGAAGAAAATAATTTCTTGATCCAAATAATTTTTTACTTCAATAAAGTACAAAATTTCGCTTAGTTCAAGAAACAAATTTCGAAGACATATTATTTCTTGGTTCAAGATTTCCTTCTTTTTGGTGCACACCCACACACGGATGATATTCTAAACATGATTAGAATAGCTTCCTAGGACCTCAAAACTCCGACACCTGATAGAATTTTAAATTTCGGAGTAATAATAATAATTTCCCGATTTTTTCGAAAATCATTGATTTTCTTAGCGTGAAGTTAAAATTTTTTTTTTTTTTCAATTTTTAACTCGAGTTTCTGACTCCAAAACATATGTATTTGAAGTAGAAGAATATATCTTAAAAATAATAGAAATTACTTGTACCCAGGTAGAAAATTGTCTTAGTCGGACAAGTTTGAAACTTCAAAATAGCTTTATTTTAGCTTAACATCTAAGTCTTGTTTTGTAAGCTTTATTCTAGGTTGTTATTAGAATAAATTCTATGACAAGTCTTCAGAGTGTAACTAACCTCCAAATATACCTTTCTGTTAACTTTTTTTACACGCGTAAGATAAGATTCGTCCTAAGCTTGGATTCTAAACTTAAAACTACCTTATCTGCTAACATTACTCCAAGCGTACATTAAAAGCTGAAGTTTGAGGTTAATTAGGAGTTTTTGTTATTGTTTATAAGTGATAAATGAGTTCAATTTTATTTGCAACATTTATAAAGAAAAATATTTACTAAGTACGTAAGTTTTAATTTTTTAATTTATTGAATCACAAGTTATTAATGCTCATAATAAAAAAATTTGAATTTTTTAGAACGTCGTTACATTACAAGCATAAAACTGATTACGTTATAAATTACTGTTAAAACGATGAATGACAACCATAAAAGAACATTTACTGTTTAATATTTCTAAAATATATATAACACTATACATTTAATGCCCAATATCTGATGTTTGTGTACAGAAAAAAAAATATAAATAATAAAATATTTTTGACTGTAAACATGTTTTCAAACTTAAATTACCAAATCTATTCTAGCTAAAAATAAGATATATTTTTAACCTTATAGTAAGCTGAATTGTCACTGTTTATGCAAGCTAAAACTGCAAGCTTTATGTTAGCAATCCAAAGCGTTACCAACTAACCTTGTGTTAACCATAGTTTGTTAGCTAATTTTAGGCTAAAACTGATAAAATTAGCTTAATACAAGCTAATTCCATTGATTACTTTCTACCTGGGTAAGTAATTTACGTTTAAACAATTTGGTGGCCCTGAAAAGGGCCGTTGTGAACTCAAGTTCTTAACTTGACAATAGAACGCTTAGACGTTAATTTTCTTTGCAAACAAAATCTCGAACACATGTTGGAGATTTTGAGCCATAACGACAATTTTGTCTTCATCATTAAAACAACGGTAGCAGTTGGTAAAAATCAACCGTACGTCGTTGACGAATCCATCGATTGACTTGTACTGCCGTTGGTCAAGCTTCCGAAATACGGTCGTCAGATCCATGGGAACTTTCACAATGTCCTTGTAATTATCAGGACCCCAACATTGGACATTGAACTCCCGGTAAAATGGCCACGCATATGACTCATGCCACGGAGACAACAGCTCTTGAATTATCTCGCAGCAAGTTATAAACACTTCTTCGCAAAGTTCTTGAACTTCTTTACTGTCCTTTACCATGTTGAAAATACTGATGAATCAACTTTAAGATGATAGATCGCTGGACACTTCAATCTCTACGTCTGATAGAGTGACTGATAGATTCTAGCTAATGCCAACCAAATCAGTCAACTTCATGAGGTCTAGATCGGTACCAGCGAGCCAATCACAGTTAAGCATGAGTAGGAGAGATGGCAGCTCGTATTTCATAGGTTATCAACAAATCAACTTCCAATCAGATCGAATGAGACATGAGCTGCCACCTCTTCTACTCATGCTTAGCTGTGATTGGCTTGTCAGTACCGATCTAGACCTCATGAAGTTGACTGATTTGGTTGATATGTCTCATTCATCTGTTCATCATTGACAAAGTTTTCATAGACGTAATAGTCTAGTCGAGAAGTCGATTTCCTGCACAGAAAAAAACGATTGACAATAATTGTAGTTCAACTTGTAATTATTTATGTTATGTTCAATAACTGATGTCGTTTCAGTTAGTAAAATTATGATTTTAATGTTTAAACTGCTATAATAAACAGTTAACCGTTGAAATATACTGCTTGACTATTTAAAATTACTACTTGAACCCTAAAAAACTACAAGACACTTGCCAAAAAAATGCTTATGAAATAAAAATTTTATTATCTTTATAACTTAATTCTAGTAATTTTATTTGCTATCAGTATTTCATTGAAAAGCATCAAAATTTATGTATCGTTAAACACAAAGTAGTAATTATTGGTAATATTAAATATTTATTACTGTTATTACTTTTATATAATTAATACAAATTTAGTGTATAAGTTAAGTACACTATACATTTGTGATCAAGCGAACAATAATTTTAGTTATTACGACTAGAAGTTTATGTTTTTAGTATCTATAACTTTTATTCTATTCTAATTTTATATTTAAATTATCTAGTATAATTAAAATCAATGAATGAAAACAAATTAGTCTTGTTGTCTAGTATTATATTGATGACTGTCAATATGATATCATTAATAAAATTATTATATTGAGTCATTTATGTATAATAAAAAAATCCAAAGATGTTTTATCGTTTGAGCTATGACTTATACTATTTTTGATTTTGCCAAAAATCTAGACGGCTAATTTTTTTAACAGTTTTTTGTTAGTAACAATAGTAATTTTCTTTTGAAAATTAAATCTAAAAAACGATTTTTTCTGGACGGCATTCTGGATCGTTTAAGCCATCAACCATATTTTTAGGAGACTTGTAACTATTTTTCGCAGGTTTTTATCTTCTCGACTAGACTATTATGAGTAATGATCTTATCAGAACATTTCCAGGTAATTTGTCCTTTAAAATAATCACATTTGTCATTATCGTTGAATATAAAAATACTCATTAGAGTCTAGACTATGGAGATAATGAACTGGGAATTTTCACACATTAGACTGACTACTTAAAATTATCAACAAGGTCGAATTATTTAAAAGTATTCAATGTTAATTAACTTCTTTGAGGACCGGGACAAAATAGAGTTCTTCTGAGTCAGAATATTGAGACTACTTCTCATGAAAAAAATTGATAAACAAAATATATGTTAAAATTTTTTTCATACACGGAGAAAATTTTATGGTAAAAGTTACCATCAAGTTATAGTACAATTTTTAAACTGAATTCTATGATTGATAATATCATTTAAATTATTAAATAAACAATCTGAATGGTAGTGTCTACCATCTGTATGGTAAAGTTTACAATTATTTAAGATAATCAGAAATAATAACTGTTATTATCTAAAATAATTACTACTATTATAAAAAATCGTAATTCTTAATAACCTGATGGTAATGGTTACTATCAGCCAAAATAATGATGACCATCTACACGGAAAGAAATGTATGGTGCTTATCGCCATACCCATACAGAGCACGGTGATCGGTTGATCATCGGACTATGATAGCCGTCCGATCCTCGAGCATCGGCTGAGGATCGGAATATGTATAGGAGCAAGACTCGCTGGGCATCGGATGTTAACATCAGCGCGAGGCTGCCGATTGAGCATCGGCCGAGGATAGTAACCGAGTATCGGCCGAGGATAGGATACGAGGATTATTCTATTGTAGTTGCCTAGGATCGGCTCATCCTAATAATTTTGTCTCAGCCAAGAATATTGACCGACCAAAATTTAGTATCTAAAATACTTGAAATAAATGATTAAAAAATTTAATTTAGTAATGAAAATACTCCAATTAAATAATAAAAATTCACATCTAGAAGTTTAAATACTCAAGTTCAATAATTAAAAATTGAAGATTAGTATTTACAATACTCGTGATCGATATTTAAATATGTTAATTTAGCATTTAAAATTCTTAAATTTAATAATTATATATTTTCATTTAGTATTTGAACAACTTAAGTTCAGAAATTAAAAATTTATCTTTAGTAATTACAATACTTGAGAAACATAATTAAATATTCTCATTTAGTATATAAAATATTCAAGTTCACTAATTAAACATTTATATTCTGTATCTAAACATAATCCGTATGGATTCTTCTTCGGATTCCTCTGCGCTGTTTGATATGACTGAAAAGCATTCCAAAAATCTACTCTTAAGTATTTTCCCCAAGGGTACTTGTTCTTTTCTACTAGGATATTCTCCTGTAGCGAGTAGTTGCCAGAGCGACTTTTTTACTCCTTTGAGCGGAACTTATTACTTCTATTCTAACTGTCCAACTAGGAAAATGTTGCAGCGCTCTTCTGCGACTAGCGGTGACTCTTGGTACTAATTTTTTCTCTGGCACTCTGCGTCTGCACACTTTGTTATTTTCACTCGCTTTATTTTTTCTCTCTCTCTCTCTTTATTCATTTAAATTTATTTATTTTTTTTTACATGCATTATTTTTTTTGCGTTCATTTGTTTTTTTTTTTAATAATTTTTTTTTTTTATACGTGTAACTGTTGTGATTTGTCACACCATGAAAAAAAATTCCTTAAGCTGAGAAAAAAATACTCTCGAACTGAAAAAAAAAATCACTTGGGCTGAGAAATTTTTTTACTTAGTTTAAAATTTTTTTTCGTTTTAGTTCAAGAACTTTTTTTTTTGACTTAATACAAAAAATGTCTTTAGCCAAGAATAAGTTTCTTGATTTGAGAAAAAAATATTTTCGAACTTGGAAAAAAATTGCTTGGTCAAAGAAAGATTTTTCTTGGCTTACGTAATTGCTTTTTTTAATATATAAAAATATGTCAACACAATTCAAGAAATAATTTCTTGTTACAAGTAACTTATGTATCTAGTAATATATTATTAGATCGAAGCAATAGTTGCTCAAAATAAGAAATATTATACTTCAATTCAGGAAAAATTTCTTGTTTTATGTATTTACACAAATAAGTATAAAAAATACTCGAAATAAATTTTTTTTTCTCTGAGTGTATCATCTCCACAATCACTAAAACTATTCTCATCACTTTCATTATTACTATTAAATACACTATAATTAATTTCTTTATTCACAACATTATTCACAATTGTTTCACCGTGTAAATTATCATGATCACCATCATTTATAATATGATGATTAACAATTAACACTGAGGGTGTATTAGGCGGTTGAGATCTATTATCCATGTATTTTTATAATGCCCGATGTTTTCTTACACGATCAGACATGATTGTATAAATTACAAAATTTTTTTTAATCATAACGATAAATTTATTTTCGGTTATATTCAGTAAGAATTGCTTCGGTCTAATAAAAAGTATTACAGGTAAATAATGCTTAAAAATAGCTGATGTGATATTTAGTGCGCATGCGCAAAAGAAAATTTATCATATCGTCGACCGAGAATCGGTTGATGATCGGATTTCATTGTTATTACTATAGTTCGGTTACCGATGGTGTCACAGCCATAGGCTGATAATGGAACACCGACGCTCGACCGAGCATTGGTAGCCGAGCCTCGGTCGATCGTAGATTTTTTTTGAGCATCGGCGACTCCGTATGGGTACTATTATTATAGTATTGCAGCCAGTACCATAAGTATGGCGTTATCTACTATACTGTATAGTACAAGAATCTTTGCGTAGTTTACATGTCTGTATAGCGGGATGGACAATATCAGTATGGGCATGAGTTCCATACTACATTGTAGTAACGGCAATGTCCCTAGGCTGCGTCACAATAGATCTTTGTGGAGTAGTCAATACACTATCGGATTACCATTAATACTGCGTAAATGTAGTTGCTAATTTTTTTATATAATCTTTATTAATGTCAATAATGCTGTACATTAATCAAATGAAAAAAGGAATCATAATCAAATAAATTTGAAAAAGAAATGAATACTTATTTTCTTATTTATCTTTTGAATTTTACAAAAAATAATGCCTCATAATTTAAAAATTAATTTTTTTAACAGATATATTTCTATTGTTTAAAGTAATCAATATATTTCAGAACATTTTTATCATATTTTAATTTCCACTGAATCCCATAGAGAATTTTCAATTGGTATGAATTGACTTCAATCGAGATTAAAAAAATAATCATAATTTATACTGAAAATAATTAATATTAATAATGACATAGATTTATCATTAATATTATGTTCTTATATATTTCTCTACTTATAAATATTGGGTTTACTCTTATAATATTTATAAATAATATATTTAAAACTATAACCAAACATAACCTATGTTTTGACTTCAATAAATTTTGGTACTATTACAATGTAAGCATACGTAATGATATAATATTGAATAGGGTTATCTGCCAGAAGCATTGTGGATACCACCCAGCGGTATGGGCTTGACGCCCATACTGGCATGGACTCATACGCCATGATTATTGTGAATGTTACCATTCCCGTATGGTCAAATCATCTATACATGCAATTTTTAAACGAATGAAAAAATCCTTGCTACCATACAGTATGGTGGTATCCGCGGAAAATTTCTTTCCGTGTAAGCGCATAAAAAATTAAAATATAAACGTTATAGTCAGACGCTTGTCTATGTGTAATTTGATTAACTGGGGAAGTGATTAATTTCGCACACACACACACACACACACACACACACACACACACACACACACACACACACACACACACACACACACACACACACACACACACACACACACAGATACACACGCGCGCGCGCACGCACGCACGCACATTCATACATATATCTATGCATGTGCACATGTACGCACACATGTAGTCCATCGGCTGAAGAGGAGGTCCCGTGAACATTTTGTTAGTACCGAGTAAATCCAACTGTTTTTTATGTATTTTGGGCCAAGGATCACGAAAATCGGGTCCATTTTGTTCGAAAGTGGTGCAAACAATTGTTTATAACAATTTAATTGTTTAAATCGAAATAACTCCCGAACAGCTGGTTTGTTGGGGCAGTGTAGAGCAAAAAAAAATGATCAGAATAAAAAAATACACAAAAAAGGTATCATGTGTTTTTTTTGCATCTCAAATATTTCGCGGGATATAATAAAAAAACGAGCCGGCGCTCGGACCTCTCCCTCGCGCACTAGCGTCTGCCTATGCGCGAGCTCTCTCTCCGCCAAATCACGTCAGATGCTGGATAGGCCGGAATTTTTCTAAGTTTTTTAAATTAAAAATTGTAGCATTTTTTCTGAAACGGATTTCTGTCGTATCGTCAAAAGACGTTTTTTTTTTGTGTTCACAAATGTTATAAACAAATGGATTTTTTTAAAGTCCAGATTCGGTTCAAAAAATCGACAAATTGTCGATACTACCAATCGACAGCATTTTTTCTGAAACAAATTTCTGTTGTATCGTCCAAAAACGTTTTTTTTTTGTTCACAAATGTTATAAACAAATAGATTTTTTCAAAGTCCGAAATGGGTTCAAAAAATCGAAAAAATGTCGATACTACCAAAAGACGTTTTTCGACGATACGACAGATATTGGTTTCATAAAAAACGCTGTCGATTGGTAGTATCAACATTTTTTCGATTTTTTGAACCCATTTCGGACTTTGAAAAAATCCATTTGTTTATAACATTTGTGGACAAAAAAAAAAAGTCTTTTGACGATACGACAGAAATTTGTCTCAGAAAAAATGCTGTCGATTGGTAGTATCAACAATTAATCGATTTTTTTTTTATTTTTCTATGATTTTTAATTTTAAAAACTTAGAAAAATTCCGGCCTATCCAGCATCTGACGCGATTTGGCGGAGAGAGAGCTCGCGCATAGGCAGTCGCTAGTGCGAGAGGGAGAGGTCCGAGCGCCGGCTCGTTTTTTTATTATATCTCGCGAAATATTCGAGATGCAAAAAAAACATATGATACCTATCTTGTGTATTTTTTTATTCTGAACATTTTTTTTCCTCTACACTGCCCCAACAAACCAGCCGTTCGGGAGTTATTTTGATTTTAACAATTAAATTGTTATAAACAATTGTTTGCACCACTTTTGAACAAAATGGACCCAATTTTCGTGATCCTTGGCCCAAAATACATAAGATACAGTTGGATTTACCCGGTGCCAACAAAATGTTTACGGGACCTCCTCTTCAGCCGATGGACTATTACTTAAATTAATAGTTACAGTTCCGAGTCTATAATGAGATTAATAACATAAATAATCAATACTTATAAGAAATTCAATGAGCATTTTTGTCGGTTCTATATATATTAATTAAATTTTGTCTTCAATATCTTTTTTTTGTTATCTGTAATAAGTTTTCAATAATCATTAGTTTACTGGAGTTTTAACGATAAAATCCAAAAAGATTTGGTAAATTTTCTGAGTCCAAAAATAATTTAATGGTGAAATTTATGGTTATTTATATAATCATTAATTTTGTATATATGCAATGTTTGACTGATTTACCAAAATCGAAAATGAAAATTAAACATATAAAATAAACGTAGGGTAGAAGTATCGACTTTGGCCACTTTAGGTACAGTTTTCGCCACTTAGAAATTTTGAATAAAATAATTTGTAAAATACGCAACATAATTCATTTTTTAAATGTGTTTGAAGATATTTTTATCACACTATTGCAATGAAAATTTTTTTAATACGTTTTCATTAATTGAAATAAAGTATTAAATGTCCAAAAATGGAGCAGTGGCCACAAATAGTACTTCTACTCTATACATGATCGTGGTTAGTTTAATGTATTATAGATCGGTCAATCAAATTATGAATATTTTAATGTAATTATAATAAATTTATGATTTACGTCTATAGCTAACTAAACAGAAAAATAATTTTCTACATCACTATAAGAATCATACAAATGTTCTCCTGTCGCTCCCACAGGATTTGTCCGGTTGCTGTAACATTAAAATCTTGTTGCGGCAACAGAACGTTGTTTTGTTGCTCCAACAGGACTACGTCCGGTTGTAGTACCTATTTTTGTCCGTGTAGCGCCGAGAAGACTTGAATAGAACTCTTCCGGAAAATGAATCCACACGGAGAAAATGTACCGTAAATATTCCTATTGCGATGAAAACGGTATTGGTGATGTACCTTAAACAACCTGTAATAATTCCTATGCGGTATAGTAATGAAAATTTGTGTTTGATGGCGCTTCGAATGTACTGTGAAAATGCCTGTTCGAGCACAGTAAATATTACTGTGCTGCTCTAGAGTATACGATCATTTAAAAAAGTATCCGTGTCTGTTGTGATAAGTTCCCTAGCGGGTCCGAATTACGGTAAATATAGTGATTTACCGTAATTTACGGTGTCTAGCAGAATTACCGCAAATTACGGTAATTTACGGTAATCTACGGTAATCTACGGCAAATTACGGTAAATTGCTGTAATTTACGGCGAAATGCCGCAAATTTGCGGTGAAGCTGCGGTAAATTTGCGGCAATGTTGCGGTGAAAGTACGGTAGTTTACGGTAAAAATGCCGCATTTTCGCCGTAAAGTTGTGATAACAGTGCAGTATTTTACCGTAGAAGTTTTGTAAAATTGCGGTATTTCACCATATAATTGCGGTAAATTTGCTGTATTTTACTATAATGTGAAGCTTTTCACTGGAATGTCTGTTGGTAATCGGATATTTGACGTGTCTTTAAGATTTGGTATTGTGTAGTGCTGGATATTTTTCAATTCGTAAAGAAATCTGTTCTCATCAGTGTTGACCGAACTTTCAAATTGTAGATCTACATGTATATCATTACAAGTATTCAGATAACTTAGATTTTCTCGAATAAGATTAGAATCTATACAATTTAATAATTTTTTAATTTTTTGATCTACTTTGATTTTTTCTAATAAATGTAAAAAATTAATTATTTGATCTACATTCATCAATATAGAATGCTGTATTTTTATTCCAGTATATTTACGCTATTTTTCCCGTAGTATGATCTTATTTTGCGGTGTTAGATGTTAAAATACGAGAGTGGATTTCGAAGTGTCAGAACCCGTACTGGTTTGCCAGAAGTTCATTCGTTTTTTGCACGCCTCATATCACGAAGCGTTTGAGGTAGTGCTCTACTCTCAACACGTCAAGATCAAGCAATTTTTTAGATTTTATTTTCTTCGTTCAAATTATCAAAACCCTAGCAAATCCGAATTACGGTAAATTACAGGAATTTACCGTAAATTACCGCAACTTACCGTAATTTCGCCGAAAATCTACAGTAATTTGCCGTAAATTACCGTAAGGTACGGCAATTTACCGCAATTTACGGTAATTTAGGTAAATTACCGTAGATTTTCGGCGAAATTACGGTAATTTACGGTAAATTGCTGTAATTTACCGTAATTCGGATCTGCTAGGGTTATAAGTTTTATTTTATTGAGTAATAAATCATAACACTCGTAACCTAACAACTGTATTAATTTTAACTAAGGAATTAACACATTAATTAAAAAAAAGGCAAGATATTTACAATCTTGTCAGGATATATAGACTTAAAAAAAATAACTCACAGTTATTTCGGATCACCTGTTTCACGAAATTTAATAAAAAAATTGTAGCCTTAAAAATTTGGCATTTCGACTTATTATCTTCATATGAAGATTTTACCGGAATTTATTTAACGAATTTTGTTAAATAGATAACGTAAAAAAACTATAAGTAATTTTTTCAAAATATATATCCCGGCGAACTTATAATTACGTTTAGATTTTTTAAATTATTGCTCGAATTTTTTTTTTTAATTAATAAATGAAGTTTTCTAAAGTAGTTATAAAAATTAATGATCATTAAAAATTTGCAAAAAGTGTGGGGTATCGTCGAAGAATTGTCTTGAGTAATTCACCACGACTACGACTTTCGCTACGACTTATGACTGCTTAGCAGCACTGGCGTCACTGCAGAGAGATAGCAGCTACTCAGCACAGTAATTCTTACCGTTCTGTTTAGGAAACTACTCTTATACGGGGAAGGTAAATCTACATAAAGCATAATAAACTTTACTTGAAAATAATCTCTTGACCAAAGTAATATTTACTAAACTATTTTATCGCAATAGGAGTATTTACGATACATTTCTCTCCGTGCAGTCTGGTCGTTAAAAGAAATAGTGCACCCAACCAATACTTTGGTTTTTTGATTTCATGCACTGTAAAGGTCACTTTACAGCAGCAGTGGGGGGACTTCTTTTTGGAGTGTTGAGAGATTGTGAATAACTCACTGAATTTTGAATTTTTCGATCCAAAAATTTTATCTTGTATTCCTTATACACTGGTCACAGAAATTAAGGGATAGAAAAAAAATCCGAAATTTTTAGGTGATTTTCAACATGCTGTAACTCGGTGAAAAATGGTCGTATAAAAAAAATAAAAAAAGCAAATTGTAGCCTCAAGTTTCTAGTTTTCAGATCTGGACCTCAAAATTTTTTATCATGTACGGTTCCGGAGTAATCATAAGAAAACCAACGAAAAAAAAATTTTCAAAATTTTTGCTGGTCTTTCAATACCTCTATGGGCGACAATAAATTTTTTTGAATAATCCGACTGTCTGACTTTTCTCGGAAATTTTATGCCCTTTAATTTGGTGGCCTTAAAAAGTCTCTACGACGATTTGGCGCCGAGTTATCATTGATCAAAGCAAAAAAGTCCATTTTGGCTTTGATAATCAATAACTCCGGATGTATTGGTCGTACAGAGAATGGAAGCAGGGTTTTGAAAACTGGAAAACATTCTCTATAAGGCAAAATTAGTGGCATTTGATAGAAAAATTTTTTTTTAAGCGATATTGTTTGGTAAAAAACAGGTCAAAATTCACAAATTTAAGGATATTTGGAAATCTTGCTATAACTTTGGATATTACGGATGAACAAAGGATATCTTCGACTTTTTTTCAACCTCAAAGTGTCCTGAAAAAACCCTGAAAATTTCAAATTGCTGCGATTTTTCTTTCTTAGTGCCCCGAAGCTTTAAATTTATCGATTTTGTCAAAAATCACCATAATTGGTAGTTTCTCGGTTTTTGTTCAATTTTTCGATTTGAAAATGTTTTTTTTACCGATAATCTTCATTTCTTCGATCAAAAAAATCGATTATCGAAAAATATTGAAAAAAAAAAAATTTTGAAAAAAAATTTTTTTTTTTCAAAATTTTTTTTTTCAAAAAATTTTTTTTTTCAAATTTTTTTTTTTTGTTGTATCTGCAATGATTTATCATTGTCAAAAAAAATTCCTAAAATTTTTTTTACCGCTGTAACTGCATCTGCTTTAAATGTCAACTTAACAAACATACGCTTTGGGTAACTCTAATACCGGCGGTAAAAAAAATTTTAGGAATTTTTTTTGACAATGATAAATCATTGCAAATACAACAAAAAAAAAAAATTTGAAAAAAAAAAATTTTTGAAAAAAAAAATTTTGAAAAAAAAAAAATTTTTTTCAAAATTTTTTTTTTTTTAATTTTTTTCGATAATCGATTTTTTTGATCGAAGAAATGAAGATTATCGGTAAAAAAAACATTTTCAAATCGAAAAAATGAACAAAAACCGAGAAACTACCAATTATGGTGATTTTTGACAAAATCGATAAATTTAAAGCTTCGGGGCACTAAGAAAGAAAAATCGCAGCAATTTGAAATTTTCAGGGTTTTTTCAGGACACTTTGAGGTTGAAAAAAAGTCGAAGATATCCTTTGTTCATCCGTAATATCCAAAGTTATAGCAAGATTTCCAAATATCCTTAAATTTGTGAATTTTGACCTGTTTTTTACCAAACAATATCGCTTAAAAAAAAATTTTTCTATCAAATGCCACTAATTTTGCCTTATAGAGAATGTTTTCCAGTTTTCAAAACCCTGCTTCCATTCTCTGTACGACCAATACATCCGGAGTTATTGATTATCAAAGCCAAAATGGACTTTTTTGCTTTGATCAATGATAACTCGGCGCCAAATCGTCGTAGAGACTTTTTAAGGCCACCAAATTAAAGGGCATAAAATTTCCGAGAAAAGTCAGACAGTCGGATTATTCAAAAAAATTTATTGTCGCCCATAGAGGTATTGAAAGACCAGCAAAAATTTTGAAAATTTTTTTTCGTTGGTTTTCTTATGATTACTCCGGAACCGTACATGATAAAAAATTTTGAGGTCCAGATCTGAAAACTAGAAGCTTGAGGCTACAATTTGCTTTTTTTAGATTTTTCATACGACCATTTTTCACCAAGTTACAGCATGTTGAAAATCACCTAAAAATTTCGGATTTTTTTTCTATCCCTTAATTTCTGTGACCAGTGTATATTTCCAAATATATCCTTAAAAGATTAAGATAGTCCATGCGGTAGTTTTCTTTAATAAAATTCGCAAAAATTACCTTTTTTTCGGGCGGTCCCCCTTAACATTAGGCTCACTATCAGCAAACATTTTCGATACATTTGAAATACAGGAAATGTATCATTAAAATATAATCTATAAAAGTAATAATGTAATTTAGTGTATTTGGAATGTTTATATGTTTGTCAAATAACAAAAAAATTAGAATTAATTAATGAAAACTTGTTATTTTTTGCGTAGCAAAAGACGTAAATTATGAATTTATTATTATTACATCGAGATATTTATAATTTCATTCACTGATCTGTAATACATATATATTGAACAAACTCTGTTATTCTGTTCAATATACTGTAATAACAGTTAATATAATAGTTTTTATACATTAAGCTTTCTTTCGGAGATATGTAGTAATTGAAAAGAAGATAAACTGAAAACAAGAAATAAAAAAAAAATGAAATTATCCCGGGAAAAAATGTTTTTATAAAATGTTAGTACTAAAATTTTACAAAATTAACTAACATTTCATGAAATTTTATACTGAAAATGGCCTGGTAAAATTTTATCAAATTTTATAAAGTTTTATAAAATGATTTTTTTTTTTCCGGGACGGGTCACCCATCCAATTAATGATCGCACTCGATGCTGCTTAACTTTTGTCATTGAAGAATCGTAGTCTGCTCCGCTCGTCTATTGGTCACTTATAGCCTAGTAAAATTCGTGGCTGTTCTTATGATTACTTATGAATTCTTATCAGCCATATTTCATAGTATTAATTTATACTTATATATAAAAAAAAGATTTGAATAATTCAACTATCGACTGTTTAATGGACATAAAATTTTAAAATTAATTAAATTTATTGACTTTTAATGATTTATATTTTTGAATTAATGGTGAAACCTTTGAACTTTTCCTTGAGTAATAAGGCATTAATTTTAACTGATAGTTGACAAAATAAAAGTTTAAAAACATTAAATTCAAAATTATCACATTATGTAATATATATGTATAAATAAGTAAGAGAAAAGGGTGGCGGGGATAGGCAAAACGAGGTACTTCTAAAATTTTATAAAAAAAATTTTTTTTTTTTATCTATTATAACCATCCCAAAACTACTTTTGTAGATATAATTGAGCATTATTTTGAATTTTTTTCGTAAAACTTTTTCAAGAATCAAGTGCCGGTCGAAAAATGTTAAAGACTTTTGTATTATGATAAAAACTATTGAAAACTTTATGATCTTCCTTTGCATCCAATAATTGTGTAAAATATAATTTTTCTTAATGTAATTAACTTACAAAAAATTTTAACAAAATCAAACTTATTCAATATTCGGAATTTTTTTTTTTCTACATTTTTCTAGGGGTACCCTGCATATATTTAGGTAACCAATTATATTTTTTATAATATAATTTTCATATTTGTTTATCACCATATTTTGCCCACAAAAATGAAATTTTTTTTTTATGGCCATTGAAAATTTTATTTATTTACTTTGGATTTCTAACAATTTTTATAATAATTTGTAATAAACGTTATAAAATTGTGTGAAATTTTATCAAATTTTACGAAATGCTACCCTACACTAGATGCAATAGTGGCATCAAGTTCTCTAAAGTTTTATGAAATATTATATAATTTTTTGAAATTTCATACAATTATATAAAATTTTATCTAATTATTACTCCCCTTTTGAGATCTTACTTTATAAAATTGTACAAATTTGTATAAGATTTTATAAGATTGCATATAATTTTATGAAACCGCATATAACGTTATAAAATTTTATAAAATTTCATCTAAATATTACTTCTCTTCTAAGGACTTACTTCATAAAATTATATAAAATTGTAAAAATTGTATAATATGTTATATAATTTCATGAAATCGTATAAAACTTTATAAAATTTCATACAATTATATCAAATTTCATTTAATTATTATTTCCCTCACTAAAATTTTACTTTATAAAATTTTATAAGATTGTATAAAAATTTATATAATTTTATGAAATCGTGTAAAAGTTTATACAATTTCATAAAATTTCGTACAATTATATAAAATTTTATCTAATTATGACTTCCCTTCTAAGATCTTACCATATAAAGTTTTATAAAATTCTATGAAATTTGATAAAATTATATGAAATTCTATAAAATTTCGCTGTACAGTCTTAGAAATTTGTATAAAATTTTATATAATTGTGTAAAACTTTATAAAATTTTGTTATATTTTATACAATTTCATAAAATGTCATACAATTTTATAAAATTACATTTATTTATTACATTCCTTACTCAGATCTTACTTTATAAAATTACATTTATTTATTAAAATTTTGCTGTAAAATCTTATAAAATTTTATGAAAACATTGTTTCCCGGGTAATACTTTACAAGTCGAATAAAAGTTTATGATTGAGAAAATAAATAAATTCGGTGAAGAAAAACAATAACAAAAAAGTGATAATTAAAAATAAAATTAACGATTCAGGTGGGCACTTTTGGATTTCCCAACTTTTTTTTTTTAAGATGTAATCATTCCTATTAGGAAGTTTGATTCTTGTTTCCAACCAAGCTGCCAATGCAAATTGTGAGATATAAATCCACAGCAAAAGTAGTGCCGTGAAAACTTGACTTTTATTATTGCCCAAAAATAGATCTCCTCTCCAAAATAAGAGGAGAGAGTCCAGTTTGTTTAATAATAGATATAGCACACCGACCATTATCAGTTGAGCAACACTGGAACAAAAAGTTATTAAAAAATATATAAATAATTTAGAATGCATTCATCGTTAGAAAAATTTCCAAAAAACTTACCCAAATGCGTAGAAAACTGTACATGGGTATTTTGAGTCTTTATTATATGGAAATAAAGCATGCGGTACAATCTTTGCTAAAACGATTGTGAAAATACCTATCGTCATCCCATACTTGGAATAAGCTTCAGGGTGAAATTTACTGAGTAACGTATAAACCGCAAACATTGCCCATGTCGAAGAACACACTTTAGAAAAACAAAAAAAAAATGTACTCATACACACATTGCTTTATCTGGAGAACTTCATGAGTTATAATGTCCTCATTTTAATAGTTTGAAACAATTTTACGAACATTGATTTTTGATGTTATATCAAATGTTTCTTTTCAGTAATTTAGAGAATAGAAATAATAAATCTTGAGAATTTCCTCAATTTATTTATTTTTTTTTTTGTACAATTATTGTTTCGTAGGCAGTGAAAATTAGGCGGCTTAAAGTTTTTGTCAAATGTAAGGCGAAAGTTGGTTATTTGATATCTAATTATTGACTTGAATATAACAAGTAGTAAAATAATTTTTTTTCTTTTAATATTGAATATTTTGTTCATATAAGTCTATATATTTTCTAACGAAAATAATTTTTGGTATATAGAATCAAAGCAAATCATATGATAATCAAAATCTATGTTTGGCTACGAAAATTTATGATAATATTTATCGATAAGTTTTTCTTGCATATAGTCGTGGTGAATATTGTTATTAACTTACCGGTGAGTAGAGAAATTTTGATACAGAAAAAATGACGAAATTGTTTTTTATCCGTGATTTCCATTTTGAATTTATCTGAGATATTTTCCGAACGTGGTTCAATCTTAGAAAACCAAGCTAATGATTTCATAATAGTGTGAGTAATGTATACTAAAAGACTATTTTTGTAAATTCCTAGCGTTTTTTATTATATGCAGAGTACAGTTGTATGCTCTACAGTAGTCTGACTGAAAGTAATTTTGTAATAATACAACGCACATTACTCACCTATCCACAGGGCACAGATAGGGGGCCGAATATTGATTTTTCCAAATACAGACCGGATGGATCTCGACTAGTATAACCCAAGAGCTCTCTTCAAAATTAGGGGATATTTTATTTGAGGGAAAATAGCTTCAATAAATAACCAAGTTATAAAGATATTTTGGTTTTTGGTGTAAGACACCACCACGTAATTTGAAAAAATAAAATCCACCTAATATTTTACAATTAATATCATACAGACATAAGAAATAATTTTCCGGGAACGAAGTCCACCTCTGTTTTAAGGGAGGCCTTTTCTCACCTTTTTTAGGTTTACACGCGATAAAAATAATAAAAAAATATGTTTTTCGAACATATTTTTTTTTGGTTTATATTTTTAAACATTAAATCTGTATCATTTAGAATTGCTACGAATTTTTCTTTTTCTTATGTTGTTGCCTGCAACTCAGTCAAAATTGGTTGTATACATAATTAATAATTATATGAACATCAACGACAAATTTTGCCAATAAATTATTTTTCGACTTCTATAAAATTTACCGAATACATGTAATTCGGATTTTATCGTTAAAGCTCCAGTAAACTAATGATTATTGAAAACTTATTAAGGGTAACAAAAAAAAAAGATATTGAAGACACAATTTTATGAATATATATAGAACCAACAACAGTGCTTATTGAATTTCTTATAAGTATTGATTATTTATGTTATTGAACTCATTATAGACTCGAAAATGTAACTATTAATTTAAGTAAATTATCATATAAATATTGTTATCAACAACATATTATCAGAAATATTTATTGGTGAGAATATAAGTAGCAAGTTATTGGAAAATATAAATTATGGTTAGTTATTGAAATTCAGATTTTATTCCAAGTGTTAATAACGATTGATGTAAATAGTGAAATAAGATGAGATTTTTATGCTAAAAGTTTTATGAATTGTGAACGGAAAAATGTTTTAACTATTTTTTTGTGTCATCATTTTGAATTATTAAAATTTTTATATGTATATTATTTTATTACATTATGCTTGTGAAATTTGTGTCAAAAATAAAAGAGATAATATTTAGTATCGGCGATTGGTATTAACTCTCCACATTTTGCGACAACGAAACCAAAATAGTCCGACGAGGAGTGCGAGTACAAAGATCAGAATACCCCATTCCTGACTTCTATTCCTCTCGTTTAAATATTCTTGAGAAAACTCCAGTTCATTAATATCATTCATTGTGGAATGTAAAGACGAAAAGGTACGATAAAGAGAAAATAATAATATGAAACAATCTAGTATATTGTGTTGATTGTTTCATACTTTCGAGTAATTAAAAATTCAATTTATGCACTCTATGGTTTGCACTTCATTAGAGAAATATATAATTTTCTCGCCACCTAGCGGAGAACGATATAACTGATTGATCAAATCATTTAATTCTCTGCTAGGTCACGAGAAAATTATAAATTTCTGTGCACCTGAATCGCTAATTTATTTTCTCAAGCATTAACTTTTATTCGACTTGTAAATTATTAATTTAATTTTTTTTTATTTCTTATTTTCAGTTTAACTTCTTTTCAATTAACAAATATCTCCGAAAATAAAACTTAACATATAAAAACACATAATTCTGTTCAATTCAATGTACTATAGATCGGTGAATGAAATTATAAATATCTCGATGTAATAATAATAAATTTATAATTTACGTCTTTTGCTACGCAAAAAGAGAAAATTTTCTGTTCATTATTTCTAATTTTTTTGTTATTTGACTATTATATAAATATTCCAAATATACAAACTTTTATTTTTACTTTATAGATTATATTTTAATGACACATTTTCTGTACTACAATGGAATATGTAAGAAAATGTTTGTTTAGAGTGAACTTAATATTAAGGGGATCCACGAGTGTGGCTGTCTAAAAAACAAATAAGGTAAGGGACCCAGTTTCTGACCTCTTAAGAGTGCCGGTTGAGGTTATACTATTAGAGTTAATGTAAGATTTAACTTAATTAAAAAAAAAAAATTTATTGACTACTTTAGGATTTGTCAAATAAAGTCATGTGCGTAAAATAATTATTTGAATTGAATTAATAATTAAAATTGACGTTTTAAAAAGTGCCTATCAGAGGCCCAGTTTCTGACCGTCAGAATTCTTCAGATCGCAGTTTCTGACCGTCACAGTGGCGCGGTTTCTGACCCTCACAGTAAACCATAGTTATGAAGTACTTACTAAGTTTAAATAAACTAAAATTATTATTTGAATGAATAAATTAAATATTTATTATAATAAATATATAGTTTTTTTTAACACTTTAAAGAGTAATAAAAATTTAAATACTATCAGAATTGACCTTATTTTTACAATAATTTTATCACTCCAAAAATATACTTTCAAGATCTAAACATAATCTTTTATTTATAAAAATAAATATTAAATGTCAACTTAAACCTGTATTATAAAAAATAATGAAAAATAATTTAATACAACTATAAACATTCATAATTTCAATAAATTCAATACATAATAAACTATAAATATTGTTATTTTTACATTTTATAGACATGTAATTAAATAGATAACCTCGTTTGTAGTAGGTTAGAATTTGAGGGTCAACAACTTGATCACACCTTTAAAATTGAGCCTAGTTATTGACCATCAAATTTTAGCAACAAAACTCATTTTAATATGTTTTATACGTGTATTTAAATAAATTTTAATTAAAAATTGATCTATACATACTAGGGTGATTCATTTTAGACCAACATTTTTTTTTTTCAAGTCCCACTCAAAAATCTTGTAGCACATGAAAAATGAAAAATTCTCACAAAATTTGAGCTCTTAATTTCAATTTTTAGAGGTCTCTCAACGAATTTTTAGTTTTTCCATTTAAATAACACGGGAAAACTTTTTTTTTTAATTTTTTGCTTCCGCATCTCATCAAAAAATTTTTTTTTTGAAATATCATGCTGACGTTCTTATAGTAGATTAAATGCTCTGCAAAAAAGTTCATTGAGTCGAGTCTGTAAGTGCAATATCTTCATCATAATTCACGTTACAAATTGTGATTTTTGTGGGAATTCGATTTTAACGCACTTAGAAACGAAAGTAATGGTGATAGACAAAAAGTTTAATTGGCAATTTTGTAGGTTATTCAATACTCTAAAATAATGCCATTATGACTTTCTCTGTTCCAGCAATAGTTTAGCTTCCAGACGCTCTTAAACTTAAAATTCTCTTGGAATATATTGCGCAAAACAAAATTTTTTCGCAAGTATAATAATTACTTAAATTATTTAAAAGTATACTATAATAATAAACAAAAATATTTTATTTTGGTTTGGAAAAAAATAATTAGAATTTTCGATTATTTTCCGATTGAATCCGATTGAAATATTTCAATCAGTTTTAATCGGATTCATTCGGAAAATAATAATTTATCTCTCGATTTTTTTCCGATTGACTCTGATTGAATCTGATTCAAATATTTCAATCAGATTCAATCAGAAAATAAAAAAAAATTTTTCCGATTGAGTCCGATTGAAAGTATAACGGTGGGCCCTGGCTACTCCGTGTCTAGTAGCCACGGACCACAGTTAATTAGTGTTTCCCGAAATTACTGATTTTACTTAAATTTACTACTATTAATTAGACTTATTTTATTCTAAAATTCTGGTTCCAAAAGACGGGAAATGCTCTCAGGAAGCAGGTACTCGTCCTGACCGGACACGCGGCTGAAAGAAAATTCTTATTCTACGTGACACTGGTGATAATTAAATTTAATCAAGAAATAACAATCAAACTTATACTTTATTTAACCACGATCCCAATTTATATACAGTTTCCCCTTTGACTTAAAGCTAATGTAATATTATATATATTTACAAATAATTCAAAGGAATTCGTCGACTCGAAACACGCGGGAATTTATTGGTAACGAGTGAGAATAAATGAGGAATAATTAATCACGTTGAAGAGAGAGAGAGAAAATGAAAATCTATATTTTGATATACTTGTAATTTGTTGAGAACTTATCAAAATCTTGGTCTGCTTACTGAAGATGCTGGTTGATGATTCTTCTCTGCTTGGTCCTGGTGATGTTGGTGTCCAATAGGTTTCCTCTGGCTCCTGGGATCCGCGTTGGCAGGTTGTTGCACACGAAGAAAACCACATCACTCACTTTATACACTTGGTTTTATTTAATTGATCAGATAGACGAACTTTAGGTATAATATTAATTTGCTGTATCAAAGCAACACCACGTATCTCAATTTTCAAGTTAAATTTTAATTCAAATAAATTATGAAAGACTCAAGCGGAAGGTTTCGTATCACTTCTAATAAGTTGAATAAATTTATTTTAATATATCAAAGACAAGTTCTAATAATTAATTACTTGAGCAGAAAGAATTGTGCGTCGGTGCGTCTTCGCTAACCGAACTCGAGTTAACTTAAACTCACTATATCTTATATACAATAATGGTCGGAAAAGAAATATATACAGTAGACAAATTTAGAGAGTGTAAAGTGGATAAGACCGATCAGTTACAGCTCTCGAACTTAAGTGTCGTCTTTTTGATCAATCGTCTTGGGTCAGTTCTCTGGGCCACCAACCTGCGTTGACCCCACCTAATTATGCGCAGGACTAATTTGCGGTCCTATGCTGCGCGAAATCATCCCCAAATTCTAACGCAGAGACTAGACTACTGCACTTGACTCTTAGAGCAAGAAGAGAGAGAGAGGGGAAGAAATAAATTGAAGCGAGAGAGCCACACTCTCACGTCTTAAGTCACTGCTGCACGGTTACAAAAGTCAATCGAAGACCCCGAACGCTCCCGAACATTTCTACTTGAAAATTTGTTTCCGATTGAAACTGATAGAATTCTGATTGAGTTTCAATCAGATTCAATCGGAGTTTTTAATCAGGGATAATTGCTCATAAGTTAAAATAATAAGTGACTCTACACAGAAGTTTGATATTTTCTGTACACATTCACCAAAATAAAATACTTTTGTTTATTATTATAGTATATTTTTAAATAATTAAAGTAATTATTATAAATTATTATTATATATCGAAAAATTTTGTTTTGCGCAATATATTCCGAGAGAACTTTAAGTTTAAGAGCGTCTGGAAGCTAAACTATTGGTGGTACAGAGATAGTCATAATGACATTATTTTAGAGTATTGAATAACCGACAAAGTTGTCATTTAAACTTTTTGTCTATCACCATTAGTTTCGTTTTTAAGTGCATTAAAAGCATATTTTTGAAAAAAATTGGACTTTGAGAGCGTCTGGAGGCTAAACTATTGGTGGTACAGAGATATTCATGGAGGCATTATTTTAGAGTATTGAATAACCTACAAAATTGCCATTTAAACTTTTTGTCTATCACCAATAGTTTCGTTTCTAAGTGCATTAAAATCGAATTCCCACAAAAATCACAATTTGTAACGGGAATTATAATGGAGATATTGCACTTACAGACTCGACTCAATGAACTTTTTTGCAGAGCTTTTAGTCTACTATAAGAACGTCAGCATGATATTTCATAAAAAAAATTTCTTGATGAGATGCGGAAGCAAAAAATTTAAAAAAAAAGTTTTCCCGTGTTATTTAAATGGAAAAACTAAAAATTCGTTGAGAGACCTCTAAAAATTAAAATTAAGAGCTCAAATTTTGTGAGAATTTTTCATTTTTCATGTGCTACAAGGTTTTTGAGTGGGACTTGAAAAAAAAAAATTTTGGTCTAAAATGAATCACCCTAATACATACGTTTTTAATTAATTTTTTACTTACATGATAATTAGTGCACAGATTCGATTGTCGCACCTTCTAACATCAACTGCTTAGACTACACTTAAAAAATGGCTTCTGCAGCCACCTATGACTAAGATATTTTTTTTTATTTAGTAAATAATTTCTATGCTTTTTGAATTGCCATTAATTAGGCTCAGAAAAGATTACTACAAATTAAGAAAAAATAGATTTTTGTATTAAAGTTATAGTTTTTTAAGTAAGTTAGAAAAAAGTTGGAAAGGTCAGAAACTGGGTCACGGTCAACAACAGGGTCTTTACCTTAACTGTTTTCATACTTAAGAATGTATTTCTTTCTCTTGACAACTATTTTTGGTTTTATATTACTCAAAAAAAATTTTTTTAGGTGTAATAAATCGTTCACCCTCGATTAGCTTAATTACTAATTGTTATTTAATAAAAAAAAACAATTCTACATTTCTTATTTATCATTATTTTGAACCTAAAAAACGTGTTTTTCAATTTTTTAGATTATAAATGGTTTTACGTTATTTCAAAAATTTATCAACTAAAAAAAAAATTTTATTTTTGAATATTTTTCGTGACCAAATTTGCCTCAGGCATAGAGAAACGGCCGAAAAATATGAAAAGATCATTTTTTCAGAAGTTTTGGCTGGTCCATTTCACCCCAGGTGTTATGTGTAGCGCTAGAAATGTGGTAATATTATAATTTTTTTTTAATTTGACGATAAAAATATGAAAAAATCACTTTTTCAAAATATTCGGCTTGTCCATTTCGCCCCAGATGTCATGCATAGAGCTAAAAATGCGCAAACATATTGTATTTATAGTAATTAGTCGAAAAAAAAACAAATTTTTTTTTATCAAAATTTCAGGGGGGCTACTCTGCCCCACCCTCCTCTACTGTTATGAGTTTTTAGTCAATCATGTACATTTCATGTCATTTTTATGATATGGACTAGTACATGTTTTGGGCGCAAGTTCGTGCTTGTTGCTTTTTACACAAATATTTAAACATATTGCCGAGTCAGTTGTTTATATGTTGATGCTGTTCCGAGCCATTAGCCAATCACGTTTCGAATGGTTTTTGGCTCTACATATTTTTCTTGACTTTCATATTATCAGGATATGGAAGGGGGACTCAAATTTAACATGTGCTACGTTGAACAATCCATATACTATGGGCAGCCTGTATTCTATAATTAGACTCCAAATGTTTTTTTTTATTGATTTTATGGAGGGTGGAGTTAGACCTCTATCCCCATAATTTATATATTGATGCGATTAGTATTAGTTGAAACACCGAGGAAGTAAGAATTACAGAAGTTTCGAGACAACATTTCAGTATTTTTCGTAAACCAGTGTTACAATATTTGAAAGTTTATTATTTACAAAAAATATCAACCTTAATTATGAAGATTCAAGCACTTTTGGATTGTTTTGATGATAAAGATTTGACGGAAATTCATGATAAAGAAAATTTTAACAGGAATTTTATACTTCGGTTTCTTGGTTTTGTCATGCGTAAGTCAATGAAAATATTATTCTTTACTCTTTAATAATCAAAATTAATACAAACGATTTCAGACAATTTAAGTTTAATTGTCCTTTTTTATTAAGCTAAAATTGTGATAGTCTAGCTTACAAAGTATTTTTAAGGGATGAAATTAGTCATCTAATACTAAATTGCTAATTACATATTTTTGAATTTCATAGTTTTTGTAAGTTATTGTTAGATGAGTCACTTTACCTCTCTTCTTTTAAGTTTTCATACTCAAACAAATGTTACTGCCTAATAAACGTTATTATATCTGTCTGAGATCAAATTGTTGATGAATATTTTATATGTAATATAACCCAGGTAGGAATCGCCAAGGCTAACGATAGGCCGAGCATTGGCCCTGTTGTCACTTGCCAAGCTTCGGCAGCTGACCATTGGCCCAAGCCTCGGCCAGGGCTTGGCCCAATAGTTTGATTACGTTAAGCCAAGTCTTGGCAGCTAACCATTGGCCCAAGTCTAGGCCGAGGCTTGGTCCAATGGTTTCATTAAATTAAGCCGAGCCTTGGGTAGTGACCATTGGCCCGAGCCTCGGCCAGGGCCAGGCCCGATAGTTTAATTTTTGTTAAATCGAGCCTTGGCCGCTGACCATTGGCCCGAGGATCGGCCAAGGCTAGGTCCAATAGTTTAATTTTTGTCAAGCTGAGCCTTGGCAGCTGACCATTGGCCAATGCCTCAGCCTGGGTTAAATTTTTATTTAATATTAAAATTATCAACTTTGCATGTATCTATATACATATATGTATACAGAGAAGACCAGGGCATAACGGTCTACCGAGTATACTATTAATATCAAGAGTTGAAATTTTTTAAAAAGTAAAATTATTTGATATACAATAATTTTCATTTAATTAGTTATTGCTATGCACAAAACTTTAGTTAACATGAAATTTTTATTTTTGGCGGGCAAAATGGGGTATCCTTTAAAAAAGTTGAAAAAAAAAAATTCTGAAAGTTGATGAAATTTCATTAAATTCAAATTTTTTATATGTAATATACATAAAGAAAAATTACATTTCACATCATTGGTGGATACGAAGGCAAAAAAAAATTTTTTTTGTGGGGCAGAGAGGCCCCTCTCCAAAAAATGATAATTTTTTTTTTTTATTAAATTGTTTTCAACATTAAGAATATATTTCTTTCTCTTGACAATTATTTTTGGTTTTATAATACTCAAAAAAAATTTTTTTAGGTGTAATAAATCGTTTCCCCTCGATTAGCTTAATTACTAATTGTTATTTAATAAAAAAAAACAATTCTAAATTTCGAATTTGTCATTATTTTGAACCCAAAAAACGTGTTTTTTGATTTTTTAGATTACAAATTATTTTGCATTAAATTATTCATTTATATCAAATCATAAAATTACAAATTGATATAAATATGTCATTACTCATCAGACAATTTTAAGTTCATTAAATAAAACTACATTTCACCCCACGTTTACGATTTAATATTTTTAAATTAAATTGTATTTAAATAATTAACAAGCAAAAAAATCATGATTATTTGGACATCAGATTTAGCACAGTGGATAGCGTCCCGGCCTAGTAATCAGAAGGATCTCAGTTCGAACCCCAGTAGCCCCCAAATAATTTTATTCGTTATTTCCCATTAATTCAGTAATTAGTTAATTACAATTCAATGTAATGTTGATAAAAGTGTGATCAAACTTTTTTTTAAATATATTTATTAATTTAAATAATAACATTTTAGATCGAGCATTGGGTGAGCCTTAGATTTTTTGCTTCCCGAGGTTTGGCCGAGGCTTGATTTTTTGTTTCCCAAGCCTTGGCCAAGGCTCAATTTTTCGTTTCCCAAGACTCGGCCGAGGCTTGATATTTTGTTTCCCAAGGCTGGGGACATGGCTATCATCCAAGGCTTGGACCAATCCTTGGCCCAATGCTCAGCCAAGGCACGTGCCAAGCCTTGCATAATCCTAGTGACGCTTGGCCAAGGCTTGGTCCAAACCTTGCCCAGTTGTTCTTTCCTACCTGGGAAGAAATCAAAAAATTTTAAATTTTCTAAAAAGTCATCATTGTTATCGTTTTATTCGGCATCTTAATCTGCAAAATATTTATACTTTTGTAGAATTTTTTCTCTTCCAGCAGAAGAAAGTATTTTAAACCTATCGATTTTACGTTTCAATTTTCCGTCGTTTTGGCTAGGGAAGGGGGGAGGGGGTGTACGCTATTAGATTGGACTCGAACTTGTGAACAGATATTATGATAGGATCAGAAATATTTTACAATGATTAAAATAACGGACAAATATCTATGTATGTACAAATATAACAAATATTTTTTTTCCTTTAACAGCTGGGGTGCTCACGTTTTCTACTTTAATAATATATTCAACAATTCAAGGGCTTTCAGAAGAAGTCTTTTATGACTTTCGGGTTTTTATACCTATTGTCACAATGATTTCTGCAGAAATACTGATATTGGTTATGTTAGTTTATAATCTAAAGCCGGAAAATCCAGGCGAGATTCTATCTATATTCAAGTAAGATGATTTTCGAAATTTTCCGATGATGGCGAGTATCTGGTAAAAATTTTGTTATTAATTTTTTTTTTTTTTGCAGAAAAATGTTTGTGCCTATTACTGAATTAGCATTAATAATTCTTATAAGTATTGGTTACCAGTCTCTAACTTATGATATAATTGCACGCGATGCAGAAAGGCAAACACCTGTAGTGAAGTTGACATTGTTCACGTATTTTGCATATTTTCTGGCCACCTTTATGGTTTTGTCGGCCTATTATCGTCGCAATACACGATGTACCACTGATTTGGATTCTGAGAACTGTATTGAAGATCAAGAAATTTGTAATGTAGAATCGAATCGTTTACTTATGTAAAACAATAAAATAATACAATCTCAAAATTAATAAATGATAGCTATTGTCACTCAATAAATGTTTTTTCAATTATATACTGCACAGAAAAAAAATTTATTTGGCTCAAAGAATTTTTTTTGAGCCAAGAAACTTATGAGGGTATTGAATGGAAACCAAGATTTTCTTGACGGAAGTAAAAAAATTCCTTGGATTTTAAACCTTGAACGAAGAAAAGATATTTTTTAATAAATATTTTTTCATAAATATTGTTCCTTACTGTAATATATTTGTTACTTTAACCAAACAATATAAATGTTCAGTACAAGAAAGTTACAATGTTAAATATAGTAATGCGATGTTTTGAGTTTTTGAGTCAATAAACAGTGATAGCTGTTTGAACTAAAAACATTTGGAAAATCCAAAAGTGCACGACTCATAATGCTCATTTATTATGAAATAATAAAATAATTAAAAAATGGCGGAAAGCATGAATAAATATAAAATATATATACTATTTTCTTTCATCCAAATTTGTTATGTTTTTTTTAGGCACGCGATAGCGGGAGAGATTGTGCTCTATACTCGACTTGTCGTGAAAACCGGATTTTTTCTACCTTTAATCATTTCTACTGATTTTATGAATCACCTCTATGGAAAACAACAATACACCAATGTCTGGAGGAAATTCTAAAGAATAATTTGGATTAAATCAAAAATTGGATTCAGCAACATTGTATTAATAAGAAAAAAATTATTTAAAATGAGACTACCCGGGAAAAAATGTTTTTATAAAATTTTATACTGAAAATGGCCTGGTAAAATTTTATTAAATTTTATAAAGTTTTGTAAAAATTCATAAAATCTTATAAAAATTTATAAAATTTTGTAAAATTTATAAAATTTTGTAAAATTTCATAAAATTTTACCAGGCCATTTTCAGTATAAAGTTTTATAAAATGATTTTTTTTCGAGATGGGTCACCCATCCAATTTATGTCCAACCTCGATGCTGATTAACTTTTGTGATTGAAGAATCGTAGTCATCTCCGCTCGTCTATTGGTCACTTGTAGCCTAGTAAAATTCGTGGCTGTACTTATGATTACTTATGAATTCTTATCAGCCATATTTCATAGTATTAATTTATACTTATATACAAAAAAAAAGATTTGAATAATTCAACTATCGACTGTTTAATGGACATAAATTTTAAAATTAATTGAATTTATTGATTTTTTATGATTTATATTTTTGAATTAATGGTGAAACCTTTGAACTTTTCCTTGAGTAATAAGGCATTACTTTTAACTGATAGTTGACAAAATAAAAGTTTAAAAACATTAAATTCAAAATTATCACATTATGAAATATATATGTATAAATAAGTAAGAGATAAGGGTGGCGGGGATAGGCAAAACGAGGTACTTCTAAAATTTTATAAAAAAAATTTTTTTTTTTTATCTATTATAACCATCCCAAAATTACTTTTGTAGATATAATTGAGCATTATTTTGAATTTTTTTCGTAAAACTTTTTCAAGAATCAAGTGCCGGTCGAAAAATGTTAAAGACTTTTGTATTATGATAAAAACTATTGAAAACTTTATGATCTTCCTTTGCATGCAATAATTGTGTAAAATATAATTTTTCTTAATGTAAATAACTTCCAAAAAATTTTAATAAAATCAAACTTATTCAATATTCGGAATTTTTTTTTTTCTACATTTTTCTAGGGGTACCCTGCATATATTTAGGTAACCAATTATATTTTTTATAATATAATTTTCATATTTGTTTATCACCATATTTTGCCCACAAAAATGAAATTTTTTTTTTATGGCCATTGAAAATTTTATTTATTTACTTTGGATTTCTAACAATTTTTATAATAATTTGTAATAAACGTTATAAAATTGTGTGAAATTTCATCAAATTTTACAAAATGCTACCCTACACTAGATGCAATAGTGGCATCAAGTTCTCTAAAGTTTTATGAAATATTATATAATTTTTTGAAATTTCATACAATTATATAAAATTTTATCTAATTATTACTCCCCTTTTGAGATCTTACTTTAAAAACTTGTATAAATTTGTATAAGATTTTATAAGATTGCATATAATTTTATGAAACCGCATATAACGTTATAGAATTTTATAAAATTTCATCTAAATATTACTTCTCTTCTAAGGACTTACTTCATAAAATTATATAAAATTGTATAAAATTGTATAAAATGTTATATAATTTCATGAAATCGTATAAAACTTTATAAAATTTCATACAATTATATCAAATTTCATTTAATTATTATTTCCCTCACTAAAATCTTACTTTATAAAATTTTATAAGATTGTCTAAAAATTTATATAATTTTATGAAATCGTGTAAAAGTTTATACAATTACATAAAATCTTATAAAATTTCGTAAAATTACATAAAATTTGATCTAATTATGACTTCCCTTTTAAGATCTTACCATATAAAGTTTTATAAAATTCTATGAAATGTGATTAAATTATATGAAATTCTATAAAATTTCGCTGTACAGTCTTAGAAATTTGTATAAAATTTTATATAATTTTATATAATTGTGTAAAACTTTATAAAATTTTGTTACATTTTATACAATTTCATAAAATGTCACACAATTTAAAAAATTACATTTATTTATTACGTTCCTTACTCAGATCTTACTTTATAAAATTGTATGAATTTTTATAAAATTTTGCTGTAAAATCTTATAAAATTTTATAAAAACATTTTTTCCCGGGTAATACTTTACAAGTTGAATAAAAGTTTATGATTGAGAAAATAAATTAATTCGGTGAATAAAAACAATAACAAAAAAGTGAAAATTAAAAATATAATTAACGATTCAGGTAGGCACTTTTGGATTTCCCAACTTTTTTTTTTTAAGATGTAATCATTCCTATTAGGAAGTTTGATTCTTGTTTCCAACCAAATTGCCAATGCGAATTGTGAGATAAAAATCCACCGCGAAAGTAGTGCCGTGAAAACTTGACTTTTATTATGACCCAAAAATAGATCTCCTCTCCAAAATGAGAGGAGAGAGTCCAGTTTGTTCAATAATAGATATAGCACACCGACCATTATCAGTTGAGCAACACTGCAACAAAAAGTTATTAAAAATATATAAATAAATTAGAATGCATTCATCGTTAGAAAAATTTCCAAAAAACTTACCCAAATGCGTAGAAAACTGTACATGGGTATTTTGAGTCTTTATTATATGGAAATAAAGCATGCGGTACAATCTTTGCTAAAACGATTGTGAAAATACCTATCGTCATCCCATACTTGGAATAAGCTTCAGGGTGAAATCCACTGAGTAACGTATAAACCCCAAACATTGCCCATGTCGAAGAACACACTTTAGAAAAACAAAAAAAAAATGTACTCATACACACATTGCTTTATCTGGAGAACTTCATGAGTTATAATGTCCTCATTTTAATAGTTTGAAACAATTTTACGAACATTGATTTTTGTTGTTATATCAAATGTTTCTTTTCAGTAATTTAGAGAATAGAAATTATAAATCTTGAGAATTTCCTTAATTTATTTATTATTTTTATTTTTTTGTACAATTATTGTAGGCAGTAAAAATTAGGCGGCTTAAAGTTTTTGTCAAATGTAAGGTGAAAGTTGGTTATTTGATATCTAATTATTGACTGGAATATAACAAGTAGTAAAATAATTTTTTTTCTTTTAATATTGAATATTTTGTTCATATAAGTCTATATATTTTCTAACGAAAATAATTTTTGGTATAGAATCGAAGCAAATCATATGATAATCAAAATCTATGTTTGGCTACGAAAATTTATGATGATATTTATCGATAAGTTTTTCTTGCATATAGTCGTGATGAATATTGTTATTAACTTACCGGTGAGTAGAGAAATTTTGATACAGAAAAAATGACGAAATTGTTTTTTATCCGTGATTTCCATTTTGAATTTATCTGAGATATTTTCCGAACGTGGTTCAATCTTAGAAAACCAAGCTAATGATTTCATAATAGTGTGAGTAATGTATACTAAAAGACTATTTTTGTAAATTCCTAGCGTTTTTTATTATATGCAGAGTACAGTTGTATGCTCTACAGTAGTCTGACTGAAAGTAATTTTGTAATAATACAACGCACATTACTCACCTATCCACAGGGCACAGATAGGGGGCCGAATATTGATTTTTCCAAATACAGACCGGATGGATCTCGACTAGTATAACCCAAGAGCTCTCTTCAAAATTAGGGGATATATTATTTGAGGGAAAATAGCTTCAATAAATAACCAAGTTATAAAGATATTTTGGTTTTTGGTGTAAGACACCACCACGTAATTTGAAAAACTAAAATCCACCTAATATTTTACAATTAATATCATACAGACATAAGAAATACTTTTACGGGAACGAAGTTCATCTCTGTTTTAAGGGAGGCCTTTTCTCACCTGTTGTAGGTTTACACGCGATAAAAATAATAAAAAAATATTTTTTTCGAACATGTTTTTTTTTGGTTTATATTTTTAAACATCAAATCTGTATCATTTAGGATTGCTACGAATTTTTATTTTTCTTGTGTTGTTGCCCGCAACTCAGTCAAAATTGGTTGTATACATAATTAATAATTATATGAACATCAACGACAAATTTTACCAATAAATTATTTTTCGACTTCTATAAAATTTACCGAATACATGTAATTCGGATTTTATCGTTAAAGCTCCAGTAAACTAATGATTATTGAAAACTTATTAAGGGTAACAAAAAAAAAAAGATATTGAAGACAAAATTTTATGAATATATATAGAACCAACAACAGTGCTTATTGAATTTCTTATAAGTATTGATTATTTATGTTATTGAACTCATTATAGACTCGAAAATGTAACTATTAATTTAAGTAAATTATCATATAAATATTGTTACCAACAACATATTATCAGAAATATTTATTGGTGAGAATATAAGTAGCAAGTTATTGGAAAATATAAATTATGGTTAGTTATTGAAATTCAGATTTTATTCCAAGTGTTAATAACGATTGATGTAAATAGTGAAATAAGATGAGATTTTTATGCTAAAAGTTTTATGAATTGTGAACGGAAAAATGTTTTAACTATTTTTTTGTGTCATCATTTTGAATTATTAAAATTTTTATATGTATATTATTTTATTACATTATGCTTGTGAAATTTGTGTCAAAAATAAAAGAGATAATATTTAGTATCGGCGATTGGTATTAACTCTCCACATTTTGCGACAACAAAACCCAAATAGTGCGACGAGGAGTGCGAGTACAAAGATCAGAATACCCCATTCCTGACTTCTATTCCTCTCGTTTAAATATTCTTGAGAAAACTCCAGTTCATTAATATCATTCATTGTGGAATGTAAAGACGAAAAGGTACGATAAAGAGAAAATAATAATATGATACAATCTAGTATATTGTGTTGATTGTTTCATACTTTCGAGTAATTAAAAATTCAATTTATGCACTCTATGGTTTGCACTTCATTAGAGAAATTTATAATTTTCTCGCCACCTAGCGGAGAACGATATAACTGATTGATCAAATCATTTAATTCTCTGCTAGGTCACGAGAAAGTTATAAATTTCTGTGCACCTGAATCGCTAATTTATTTTCTCAAGCATTAACTTTTATTCGACTTGTAAATTATTAATTTAATTTTTTTTTATTTCTTATTTTCAGTTTAACTTCTTTTCAATTACCAAATATCTCCGAAAATAAAATTTAACATATAAAAACACATAATTCTGTTCAATTCAATGTACTATAGATCGGTGAATGAAATTATAAATATCTCGATGTAATAATAATAAATTTATAATTTACGTCTTTTGCTACGCAAAAAGAGAAAATTTTTTGTTCATTATTTCTAATTTTTTTGGTTATTTGACTGTTATATAAATATTCCAAATATACTAACTTTTATTTTTACTTTATAGATGATATTTTAATGACACATTTTCTGTACTACAATGGAATATAGAAAATGTTTGTTTAGAGTGAACTTAATATTAAGGGGATCCACGAGTGTGGCTGTCTAAAAAACAAATAATTTTTTGGAATTTAAAAATAAAAAACTACTGCATGGAATAGTGTTAATGCTTTTTAATGTTATAAGGATATATTCGAAATGTATAATGGAATACAAGATGAAAGTTTTGGACAAAAAAATTCAAAATTTAGCCAGTTATTCACAATTTCTCAACACTCAAAAAAAAAAAGTTTTCCCACTGCTGCCGTAATACCGACCGTCACAGTTCATGAAATCAAAAAAACCAGAAAGTTTATTAAGCTAGAAAATATCTCCCGTACCATTACCATCGGGCTACACAGTTAAAAATATTGTGTTCTTGTGTATAAACATTCAATAGTTAAATATTTTGTGTCAATTATTTAACACCATCGAGTGTAAGTTTAACTAAAGTTGAATGTGTTATCCGACCTCAATAAGCTTTAAACATGTATTATTATTGTTTGACACAAGTATAATGTCTTAAATTTACACAAAAAGTTGAGTGGACCGTTTGGGGCATGTTATTTGTGTTAAATTTAACATAAATTTTTCAACTGTGTAAGAAAAAAATTGAAATTTAACAAAATGGCGAAGTTTAAAAAAAAAATTTCAAATTTTGCGTAAGAATTCGATGATTTTTGACCTGCCAAAATTACATTTTTGATTCGATCGGAAAACTGAAGGTTTGTAGTGCATAAAAACATATAGGAAAGAAGCGGCAATTCAAAATAAATCGATTGGATGATTTGTCGTAGAGTTATAACTGCGGCGATTTTGAAAAATGTATTCGCGAACCGATAAGCGACTGCTATTTAGATGAATGTAACTCTAAAAAATAATTCGATATATGCACTCGAAATTGTGGTATGTTATTTTTGAAGCTATTGACACATGCAAAACAAAAATAAAATTGATTTTTTCAAAATTTCACACTACACGGAAAAAAATAAATAGTAAATGCAACATGATGCAGTCTTGGTAAATAAACATGATGAAATCATGTTGCATCTACACTGAAAAAACAATATCTTTATTATTAAGATATTGATAGAGTTGAGGTCTTTTAGGAAGACCTTATTTCTATTAAAGAAATTCTGTTAACAATAAATACATGTAGTCATTACTATAAGAGTGACTAAATTCTAGAGCATTTCATTTAAATATATCGCATGCTTGAGTAATTTATTCTATTTAATTAAATATCTTCTTATATTAAATAAAAATTGTACTTGTTTTAAATTTGAGTGGTAGTTTATTCAAATCGAATGTTTCTTTATAATCAAACTATCAAAATTTCCCACAAATGTCGATATCTTAATAGTTAAGATACCAATACTTATTATAACCGTACGCCACTTGCGCTAAGCGGAGAATACTTGAATTAATTAACGCTAAAAGGAAGCTTTCTTATTAACAAGAAGACCGCGCAAATTGGCGTCTTTTATTATTGATAGGGATTGTTTGTTTGTTTAAATTTATAAAAATATCATGGATGATTTGCTAGACTCATGGGGATTAACTTATCTGCAAGAAATATTTGCTGGTAAGTAATAACTTTTATTTGTTGAATTCATTAGTACGGTGTTAATTATTCTATCTAACCTGCATGCTGTAACCAACAATTCATCATTCATACTAACCTATGTAATTACATCTAAAATGATAAATATTTAATTTAATTTATTTTCTTTTTTTATTATTACTATTATTCATTATCTTTGAAACAGCGACCTACAAAATTATTTTTTGAAACTGGTACATTTTGATACAAATGTATTTATAACCGTGAAAAATTATTTTCCAACAGAAAATGATATTAACAGTCTTAAAATCCTTGAAGCATTATTGAGTAATGATGGTGAATTACAATCAATAGTTCCAAAGGCAGGTACTCGCTTACACCTCCGTAACAAGCTTTTTCATCACGTATGTTTTCCTTTCCTTACTATTCTATATTTTTGTTTGGATTAAATGTAATTTACTCGTTTTTTTTTTAAATTTAATTTATTTCGAAATCACTCATTGTTTTCACATTCATATTTTCAAGACTACAGATTTATTTTATTTTTTTGTCATAAAAATATCAATAAAATTTTTTAGAGTCAATATACTAATTCACTGTATTAATTTTTCAGATTCAAAATGATGTTATTTCAGTTTCATCTAACCCACCTTTGAACACATTGAGAAGCTTACCAAGTTTTGTAGGTTCGATTGATGAAATTAAAGAATTTGGTGGAGATATTTAAGGAGATATTCGCCATATCATAATGAGTAATAATAATAACATTTACTTCATTTATAAAAATTATAGTACAATCGGTTACAACAGTCATCGTAAATCATATCAGGTTGCACTTGAAATAAATTCACCCTCAAAAATACTCCAAGTTGATTTACATAACTTATTACGACCAGTTAAAACCCTGATTAAAAAAGTGAATTGAAAAGTACTGAAAATTATTTCAATTCTTTTCAATCTCTCGGCGGTTTTGGAAAGTATTGAATGGAATTGAAATTTCGATCGTTTGAATACTTTCCAATTCCAAAGTGGAATTCGAAAGTATTGAAACGAATTCAATCTTTCATCATTTCAATTTAGGTATTGAGAAGGATTCGGAAAGATTCAAAAATTTCAATTCATTTCAATCTTTTTCAATCCCACTCATGACCTGAAATGTGAAATTATTTAGGTATTGAGAAGGATTCGGAAAGATTCAAAAATTTCAATTCATTTCAATCTTTTTCAACACCACACTTGATCCGAAATTTCGGACTATTTAGGTATTGAGAAGGATTCAGAAAGATTAAAAATTTCAATTCATTTCAATCTTTTTCAATCCCACTCATGACCTGAAATGTGAAATTATTTAGGTATTGAGAAGGATTCGGAAAGATTCAAAAATTTCAATTCATTTCAATCTTTTTCAACACCACACTTGATCCGAAATTTCGGACTATTTAGGTATTGAGAAGGATTCGGAAAGATTCAAAAATTTCAATTCATTTCAATCTTTTTCAATCCCACTCATGACCTGAAATGTGAAATTATTTAGGTATTGAGAAGGATTCAGAAAGATTCAAAAATTTCAATTCATTTCAATCTTTTTCAATCCCACACTTGATCGAAATATCGGATTATTTAGGTATTGAGAAGGATTCGGAAAGATTCAAAAATTTCAAATCATTTCAATCTTTTTCAATCCCACACTTGATCCGAAATATCGGACTATTTAGGTATTGAGAAGGATTCAGAAAGATTAAAAATATCAATTCATTTGAATCTTTTTCAATTCCTCGGAAGTTCAGAAATTCTTTTATTATTTTGGGATTGAAAAGTATTCATTTTATGTCAAAATGAATACCTTGGGGTATAGAAAGTATTCGAAAGGATTCATTTCTCATCTTTTTCAATACTTTTCAATTCACTTTTTTAATCAGGGAATTCATAAGTCTCGTGATGGTTACCATATGATCTCTAAAAGAGACTTAGAATAAAAAAAATTTTATATGTTTTATAAATTTCATTATTTATCTAATGTAAGTTATTAATGATCAATGTATATAATTTAATGAATATTATAAAAATAAACAATTATATCCAATAGAATTGTATTATTATTCATTTCTTTAATTTAATTTAATTAAAATTATTTTTAATGTAACTACATTTTCGTACTTCATTTAAATATAAGTTCTATTTTATATAAGTATATTAGGTATTTACATTAAAATTTATAGATTTACATTAAAATAAGACCCGGTTATTGATAATAAAATAGTATTTAATCTAAATATTATATTATTAAATTAAAAAATACTACTGTTTTATACAAATATAAATATCTTAACTATTAATAGATCATGAGTTGCGAAAATTTTGAATAATATAATAATCAAGTTGTTGATTCTTAGTTCAAATAGGGATATCTTAACTATTAATATATCTGGAATTATGCTAAATATATCTTGATATTTGAAACCAATATATTCCTTACTTGTATTGAATATAGATCGATTTCTCCATATTCAATTCTACCATATATTTAGATTAAATATAATTTCTTAACTATAAAGATATCGTTTTTTGAGTGTACACGATTTGTCATGTTTCGGCTACATGACAATCATGTAGATGCAACATGATTTCATCATGTTTATTTACCAAGACTGCGTCATGTTGCATTTACTATTTATTTTTTTCCGTGTAGTTGTCGCCCTTTTAAATCAATTCTATTCTACTAACAAAGGTATGTCTTAAGAAATATGAAACAAAATTATGGCTTGTTTGTTCATTAGTGGTTCAGCCATCTAACGAAGACTTTGATACTAAACTTAATGTCAATATTTTACATTTATATAGGGACGGGTGAGGCAGAGTGCCCCCTCTAAGCCAATTATTACTTTTTGTGTCTTTCAACCATCAGATCGCTTTACTTTTGTCCTATTTCGAACAAATTTATGGACATTTTGCCGAAATTCTGAAAAAAAAATTTTTTTGTGGGGCAGAGAGGCCCACTCCGAAAAATGATAAAAAAATTTTTTTTTCTTTTTTTTTTTTTTAACTGTTTTCAAAATTAAGAATGTATTTCTTTCTCTTGACAACTATTTTTGGTTTTATATTACTCAAAAAAAATTTTTTTAGGTGTAATAAATCGTTCACCCTCGATTAGCTTAATTACTAATTGTTATTTAATAAAAAAAAACAATTCTATATTTCTTATTTATCATTATTTTGAACCTAAAAAACGTGTTTTTTAATTTTTTAGATTATAAATGGTTTTACGTTATTTCAAGAATTTATCAACTAAAAAAAATATTTTATTTTCGAATATTTTTCGTAACCAAATTTGCCTCAGGCATAGAGAAACGGCCGAAAAATATGAAAAGATCATTTTTTCAGAAGTTTTGGCTGGTCCATTTCACCCCAGGTGTTATGTGTAGCGCTAGAAATGTGGTAATATTATAATTTTTTTTTAATTTGACGATAAAAATATGAAAAAATCACTTTTTCAAAATATTCGGCTTGTCCATTTCGCCCCAGATGTCATGCATAGAGCTAAAAATGCGCAAACATATTGTATTTATAGTAATTAGTCGAAAAAAAAACAAATTTTTTTTTATCAAAATTTCAGGGGGGCCACTCTGCCCCACCCTCCTCTACTGTTATGAGTTTTTAGTCAATCATGTACATTTCATGTCATTTTTATGATATGGACTAGTACATGTTTTGGGCGCAAGTTCGTGCTTGTTGCTTTTTACACAAATATTTAAACATATTGCCGAGTCAGTTGTTTATATGTTGATGCTGTTCCGAGCCATTAGCCAATCACGTTTCGAATGGTTTTTGGCTCTACATATTTTTCTTGACTTTCATATTATCAGGATATGGAAGGGGGACTCAAATTTAACATGTGCTACGTTGAACAATCCATATACTATGGGCAGCCTATATTCTATAAATAGACTCCAAATGTTTTTTTTTATTGATTTTATGGAGGGTGGAGTTAGACCTCTATCCCCATAATTTATATATTGATGCGATTAGTATTAGTCGAAACACCGAGGAAGTAAGAATTACAGAAGTTTCGAGACAACATTTCAGTATTTTTCGTAAACCAGTGTTACAACATTTGAAAGTTTATTATTTACAAAAAATATCAACCTTAATTATGAAGATTCAAGCACTTTTGGATTGTTTTGATGATAAAGATTTGACGGAAATTCATGATAAAGAAAATTTTAAAAGGAATTTTATACTTCGGTTTCTTGGTTTTGTCATGCGTAAGTCAATAAAAATATTATTCTGTACTCTTTAATAATCAAAATTAATACAAACGATTTCAGACAATTTAATTGTCCTTTATTATTAAGTTGAAATTGTGATAGTCTAGCTTACAAAGTATTTTTAAGGGATAAAATAAGTCATCTAATACTAAATTGCTAATTACATATTTTTGAATTTCATAGTTTTTGTAAGTTATTGTTAGATGAGTCACTTTACCTCTCTTCTTTTAAGTTTTCATACTCAAACAAATGTTGCTGCCTAATAAACGTTATTATATCTGTCTGAGATCAAATTGTTGATGAATATTTTATATGTAATATAAGAAATCAAAAAATTTTAAATTTTCTAAAAAGTCATCATTGTTATCGTTTTATTCGGCATCTTAATGTGCAAAATATTTATACTTTTGTAGAATTTTTTCTCTTCCAGCGGAAGAAAATATTTTAAACCTATCGATTTTACGTTTCAATTTTCCATCGTTTTGGTTAGGGAAGGGGGGAGGGGGTGTACGCTATTAGATTGGACTCGAACTTGTGAAAATGTGAACAGATGTTATGATAGGATCGGAAATATTTTACAATGATTAAAATAACGGACAAATATCTATGTATGTAGAAATATAACAAATATTTTTTTTCTTTTAACAGCTGGGGTGCTCACGTTTTCTACTTTAATAATATATTCAACAATTCAAGGGCTTTCAGAAGAAGTTTTTTACGACTTTCGGGTTTTCATACCTATTGTCACAATGATTTCTGCAGAAATACTGATACTGGGTATGTTAGTTTATAATCTAAAGCCGGAAAATCCAGGCGAGATTCTATCTATATTCAAGTAAGTTGATTTCGAAATTTTCCGATGATGGCGAGTATCTGGTAAAAATTTTGTTATTAATTTTTTTTTTTTTGCAGAAAAATGTTTGTGCCTATTACTGAATTAGCATTAATAATTCTTATAAGTATTGGTTACCAGTCTCTAACTTATGATATAATTGCACGCGATGCAGAAAGGCAAACACCTGTAGTGAAGTTGACATTGTTCACGTATTTTGCATATTTTCTGGCCACCTTTATGGTTTTGTCGGCCTATTATCGCCGCAATACACGATGTACCACTGACTTGGATTCTGAGAACTGTATTAAAGATCAAGAAATTTGTAATGTAGAATCGAATCATTTACTTATGTAAAACAATAAAATAATACAATCTCAAAAACTAATAATTGATAGCTATTGTCACTCAATAAATTTTTTTTCAATTATTTACTGCACAGAAAAAAAAATTATTTGGCTCAAAGAAATTTTTTTTGAGCCAAGAAATTTTGAGGGTATGGAATGGAAACCAAGATTTTCTTGACGGAAGTAAAAAAATTCCTTGGATTTTAAATCTTGAACGAAGAAAAAATATTTTTGACTCAATATATCTTCAAAGATTGATTCAACAGTTGAGTTACTTAATTAAATAATTTAAAGTTCTTGATTTAATAAATATTGTTCCTCACTGTAATATATTTGTTACTTTAACCAAAAAATGTAAATGTTCAGTACAAGAAAGTTACAATGTTAAATAAAGTAATGCGATGTTTTGAGTTTTTGAGTCAATAAACAGTGATAACTGTTTGAACTAAAAACATTTGGAAAATCCAAAAGTGCACGACTTATAATGCTCATTTATTATGAAATAATAAAATATTAAAAAAAATGGCGGGAAGCATGAATAAATATAAAATATATATATACACGGAAAAAAAATATTAGTAAATATTACTGAGATTCTCGTCAACATCGCGCCTAGACCGAATCTCAGCAAATATTACTGAGTAGAACGTAAGAAATTAATAACAGATGAATTTTTTTGGCAAGAGTCTTGAAGTTTTTTAAGGTTTAAGTAGTAATTTTAAATTGTAAAGCAGTATATTTCAACGGTTAACTGTTAATTATAGCAGTTTAAACATTAAAATCATAATTTTACTGATTGAAACGACATTATTTATTGAACATGACATAAATAATTAGAAGTTGAACTACAATTATTGTCAATCATTTTTATCCGTGTACTATTTTCTTTCATCCAAATTTGTTATGTTTTTTTTTGGTACGCGATAGCGGGAGAGGTTGTGCTCTATAATCGACTTGTCGTGAAAACCGGATTTTTTCTACCTTTAATCATTTCTACTGATTTTATGAATCACCTCTATGGAAAAAAACAATACACCAATGTCTGGAGGAAATTCTACAGAATAATTTGAATTAAATTAAAAGTTTGATTCAGCAACATTGTATTAATGAGAAAAAAATTATTTAAAATGAGACTACCCGGGAAAAAATGTTTTTATAAAATTTTACAAAGTTTTATAAAATTTTATAAAATTTTATTCTGAAAATGGCCGGGTAAAATTTTATGAAATTTTACAAAGTTTTATAAAATTTTATAAATTTTTATAAAACTTCATAAAATTTTATAAAATTTGATAAAATATTACAAGGCCATTTTCAGTATAAAATTTTATAAAATGCTAGTACTAAAATTTTAAAAAATTTTATAAAAACATTTTTTCCCGGGGAATATCTCAAAATCTTGCGGCCTCCGATTTCTGATTGGTGAAAATAAAAGCGCACGCGCAGCACATAGTTCAAATTTCTAGTTTTTAAGAGGTTGGATACAGCTGTAAGAAAAAATAAAAAAAAAAAAAGTATAGGAGTCTTTATGAAAAAATTAACAAATCGTAACGTAAACATTGAATCTAAATAATTCGTGTATGACACGCGCGTTTGAGGCATGCTCATTTGGATTTTTCAAACTTTATTATTTTTTATATAAATGTTTGAGTCGAGTTTAATTTTCACATTCTAAAAATGAACAGGAAATTTTTGACTTGTTAATTTACAATAAAGAAATGTTAAGATACAAATTGGTTAAAATCATTTAATGACCCATGTATCCATTTTTGCTTTTAAAACGATACGATAATTATATTACATTTAATAATTTATGAAGATTTAAGAAATTTTACTTCTTCTTAATTTTGAATCAATTGCTAATTTAGTTTTTTCGATACTCATACATATTTCGAGCATATACATTTTATTTAGTTCTAATATCGCCACTAGATGGCTCATGAGGTATAATATTTCTCCTACGTAGGAAATAATATAAAGAAAATAAATTGAATAGAAAAGTAATTTATTATTTATTTATTTCCATTTTCTTTCATTTTTATTATTCATTTATCGTCATTTATAAATCATTTTAAAATATTCATCAATTTGTCAATTTATCCTTTCTTCTCTTTTAATTCAATCCTGAATTTTAGCTCACCCCCAGGTATATATTTGGCAACACCTGGGTCGTTGAGGTCAAGAAAATCTTCAAAATTTATATTATGGCTACCTATAGTCCCATATTTTTTCTTAAAATAATTACCGTCTGTCGTCTGTAGATATATTTTGAACTCTGTGACGATCTCGGATGAGAAGGACGTTGTTATCATTATTCGTACCTTCCCATCCGAGATTTTACTCATCGAAAATGGTACCATCTTTCTAACGGCGGATTTTCGATCCTCATCGAATAACTCGCAGGAAAACTTGAAAATGTGGCCAGGAATTTTTCCACAGTTCTTTCAATAACCAGTGCCATTTTTTTTTTTTTTTATTTGAAATAATCTGCCAGAATCGTGTTACGTCCAAGATGACGAAAACACTTTTTTCAGTCCCTTAATTTTGAGTCAAAGCACTTAAGCCATTTACTCGGGTAGCGGGGACCTCGCTATTTAGTGTCGAGTATGTCAATATACGAAAATAGGATGTACGAGGTGAATGGATGTGTCTTATCACTAGATAAATGAACAATTTATTAAACTTACAGTTGGTTTATTCAATATAACAATATGTCAGGATACAAGATTTTGGCGGAGCTGGAGACCAGATCGTTGATTAGAATTCGACTCGTATGAAATTGTTGTTGATTGAAATTCGATTTAAGATGAGATGTTGTCAGGTGGCTTGATGGTTGGTTACGGTTCTTGAAGGTTGATACTTGTTGATGTGACTGAGCAAAGGGGGGTACTTATACTGGGTAATTGACAATCTGTCTGAATATACTTTTAATATGATGAAATTTTATTTAAATGTGAATAATAAAAATTAAGCAGCAATAATGTTCAATAGAAATAATTTAATTATTTAAATTATTTATAATATTGAATAAACAAATAAAAAATCGAAATTATTTTTAATTAAAATGATTCTATTTAAATTGTATAAATTCTGAATTTAATATTATAACGACTCGAGCAAGAAATAAAAATTCGATATTTAAAATATTAAGATTTTGCGTAATCAAGAGCTTGATAATTAATGGGCGCAGAGGACTGATTCGCGGCAGCTTTTATAGGCGCATTCCTAGGCGAGGGGTAACACGCGCGACCTTGATTTGAGATTTGTTACCAAAAACTAATGTTATTTGGAAGATTTGACGAATTGCGGGGCGTGGTGTGGGATAAAGGCGTACGTGACCATTTCGGGTAGAAGCTTCTAGAACAATGTCCCCACCAAGAAGAATACACCCGTTCTCCATGTTATTAGATAGGGACTATTTTAAATTATTAATTACGGATTATTAATTAGATTTAAAGCATAGGTGTTTATTGATTATTAATCTCCTTATTATTATCTTCGATTGATTATAATTATTTCTTTTTATCACTATTGGTGTAGATGTTATTCATTTTTTTAATTATTATGGATTAGTTATGAATAATTTTTATATTATTCTTGGTTTAATTAATTAAGGTGGAAATTCGGGTCACGATGACATTTTTAATTTATAATTATTTCAATTATTTATCGATTTATTCAAGGTGGTAATTCATAATAATTTCATATGTGTTAGTGAGAAGCGGAGGGATACATTATGTAGAGGAGCTTGAGCTGACCTTCACAGAGCTAATGTAAAGTCGTCTTACGATATTTTTAATTATTATGAGATAATTATGGAAAAGATTTATATCATTCTTGGTTTAATTGATGAAGGTGGAAATTCGGATCACTATGACATTTTTAATTTATAATTATTTCAATTATTTATCGAGTTATTCAAAGTGGGAACTAATGATAATTTCATATGTGTTAGTGAGAAGCGGAGGGATACATTACGTAGAGGGGCGTGAGGCTAGTCTTCATAGAACTAGTATAAAGGAGCTTCATGACATTTGTAATTATTATGGGATAATTATGAGAAAAATTTATATTATTCTTGGTTCAATGAATTAAGGTAAAAATGCGGACTATTATAGCGTTTTTAGGTTGTAATTATTTCAATTATTTATCGAGTTATTCCAAGTGGAAATTTGGGATAATATTATATGTGTTAATGAGAAGCGGAGGGATACATCTTACGGAGGGGCGGTAGGAGATGGGTCAAGCAGCACGTATCCCCAAATAAGGAGAATTTATAATGATGGCACGCGTCAAGAGAAGAGACCGTGAAAGCCCAAGCGTCAAATACAACACTTAGTTGAGTTATTAGAGACAAAACTATAGTCCTACATATGTGTTAGTGAAAGATAATGGGAACGAAATAGTAGATTCCCTGACTGATGTATACTGTTTAGCCAGTCGGTATATAAGCTTTTATCCTAATCTCGCGTTTTTTGTCGTTACCCGCTGGGCTATTATAATTCTCTCATGTTGTTATGAATAGGTGGCTATGAGGTTTATTATCTGTAGAACGTTAAAATTATTATTTATATTTCCTGTCGCGGTATGTTATAGTGGTTTCATGATATGTAGTTTATGAATGGTTATCCTATTTATTTTCTCGTCAGTACGTTAGAATATTGCGTCTCCAATTTTTAATTTGCTTTTTTTCTTATTTTATCTGGGGTCTCGTTTTTTTGTTTCACATCAACAGTCTCAACAATCATCTGACCTTAAATATATAATATACTCTTTTATGATTATTTTTTTGTTATTTATTAAATCTTTAGTTGTTTCTGGAATTTGACATGTTACGCCGTAACAATCGTTCTTAAAATTTTCATTTATAACTTTGGAATAAGTTTCTTACAAGGCCCGAGACGAAAAATTCAAGTCTCTCGGAGTCTCTGAGAGTCTCTTGGAGTCTCTGAATGAGAGACTTATTGTAGTCTCTGGGAGTCTCTGTGTTGGCAGCCACAGAGACTCGTAGAGACTCGATCTCTACGAATCTCTCAGGAAGAGACTTCCGAAGACTGTTTTAAAGTAATAGAAGTCTCCGAATCAGAGACTCTGCGAGACTGTTTCAGAATCTCCGAATGAGAGACTCTGCGAGACTGTTTCAGAATCTCCGAATGAGAGACTCGGCGAGACTGCCCTAGTAGAAATGTTCAATTTTTTACTCGATTAAGTCTAGTATCTGGCTAGCGTTCATATCTAGTAACTGGCCAGCAATCTTATCCAGTAACTGGCTAGTGAAACTAGGTAAAAACTGGAAGTTGCGCCACCTATAACTGAATCGTAAACATTGGTCACACTGATGTTCTACTTATACTAGTGTATGTGTATGTTTATTTTTTCACTTTAACCTGTAAGTTGAATAATATTTAGTAAACATCAAGAAACAATACAAATAATTAACAAAAAATAAAAATTATGTCTTTCAAAATAAAAATAATCGGTAATATATTTTAAAAAATGAATGAAGTTAAAAAAATCGACACAATAAACGAATTACGGTTGTGGGCAATCAAAACAAATACTCCAGATTGTCATCTGGACGAATTATTAAAAATTTTACGAGGAGTTATCCCAGATTTGCCAATGTGTGCAAAAACATTTCTAAATAAATGCAGTGTATCATTTGAAAAAAATAAATATCATTTTTATTGTTTTATGTTATGAATGTTTCTCGTTTTATATTTAAAAATATAATATAATAAATTAATAAATAAATTTTATAACTTTTCCGTGTATTATTATTATTATTATTATTATTATTATTATTATTATTATTATTATTATTATTGTTGTTGTTGTTGTTGTTGTTATTATTATAATTTTTAATTGTAATAAAATCAATATTTAAACTCAATAACCTCAAGATCAACAAGAGTCGCCATGTTTTATTTGCTATCTAGTAAAACTGGCCAGTTACTAGACAGTTACTGGATATTATACTAGCCAGTTCCTAGCTTAAGTCTAGTTAAACTAGCCAGTTACTGGCCAGATACTTGATAACGTTTCTACTAGGGTCGTCATGTGAGTATTCTCCCTCAGAATTTTCTACGATCTGAGGATAACGACGAGCAGGAAAAAATTGACGTATTATATATATATATATATATATATATATATATATATATATATATATATATATATATATATATATATATATATCAGGCAAACTTCACAGAAAAAAAGGAAATCTTGAAACAAGAAATAAAATGTCTTCGAAATTTTTTTCTTAAACCAAGCAAAATTTCTTACTTTATTGAAGTAAAAAAATTATTTGGATCAAGAAATTATTTCCTTCGCGGAAGACATAATTTTCTTGGTCTAAAACATAAATTCTTTAAACCAAGAAAAAAATTTCTTGGTCCCAAAAATTTTTTTTTTGGTTCGAGAAGATTTTTTTTTCAATTCAACAAATTTTTTTTTTGGCTGAAAATTGTTACGTTTTTAAGTCAAGAAAAAATATCTTGAGCTGAAACGAAAAAGTTTTTGAACCATGAAAAATAATGTTTTAAACCAAGAACAAACTTTCTTGGCCCAAGAAAGTTTGTTCTTGGTTTAAAGCATTATTTTCTCGGGCCAAGAAAGTTTGTTTTTAACTCGAGAAATTTGTTTCTTGTCTAAAGACTGTTACCTTATCGAGTCAAGAAGCAATGTCTTGAGCTAAAAAAAAAAGTTTTTGGACTAAGAAAAAAAATTTTTTAAACCAAGAAGAAACTTTCTTGGGCCAAGAATTTTTTCATTTGTCGCAAGCAAAAAAAAAATTTTCAGCCAAGAAATTAATTTCTTTAATTAAGCAAATAAATCTATCGAGCTAAAAAAATTTGTTTTTTTTTTGTTTCATTTTTTTAATGAACAATTTTTTTTTTGTTTAAATATTACAAACAATGCTGTGAAGCAAATAAATACTGTATCAGAAAGCATTTATAAGGGATGGGGGCAAGTTTCGCAATAAGCTAAATATTTAAACAAATTGAGAAAAAACAATTATCGCTTAATCGAGGAATCGAACCCAGATCGATTCGGCGTCACGCGAGAGCTTTACCAACTAAGCCATCCCAGCCTTTGCTAGGCTACGTTTACTTTGCCCACATATACTGAACCACACTGGCTTATGGTCAGTCACATTTTTAAATCCTAAACCCAGAATTAATATTACAAATGTTATCGCCAATAATTTAGAAACATGTTAGTTTTGACATTTTACCAAAATACTGAACGGATTGTATGAATCATTCATAAATGAATTTCGACATAAATATAAAAAAGTTAAAAAAAAAAAAAACAAATTAATTACAAAAAAAATTGAGAAATTATTCAATATTATATAATTACATTAATCAATTAATTTATTATAATAATATAATTTGGTTATTTAATTTTTAATTTATTTAAAATAAAAAGGTGAACCCAAATTCCATTTGCTGCGCTAGTGTGAGAAAGAGAGAGAGTGGGGAGCATTCATTCCTTCGGGTGCGAAGGAGGGAGCACCTATGAGTGAGAATCCAAGAGAAAACTTTCTTGGCTTGAGACTCTAGTAATCTTGGTTTGAGATTTTTCGTGTGATTGGTCAGAGAAAGTACACTATGCTCAAACCAAGAGTTTAAATTTCTTGAATCAACTCCCTTTATTTTTAGTTCGAGTTCGTACCGTTTATTGTTTCAAAACATCATAGTTCTTTAATTAAGTGTATAACTTTCTCGAACTAAATATTTTTATTTCTTGGTTTAAGTAAGTAACATACTCAGATTAAGAAAAATTATTATTAAACTAATAACTGCAAGTTTTTAAAACAAGTAATTCTATTATTGGACCAAGTATGAAATATGTATTGGCTTAAGAATTTTTTTTCTTAATTGAAGATTTAAAATTCAAGAAATTATTTCACTTCTTTCAAGAAATTTTCGGTTTTCATTCCACTCGCTGAAAAAGTTCTTGGTTGAAGAAAAATTTTCTTGAGTCAAGAATTTTTTTTTTCTGTGTTGAAACGGTCCAATAATGTGGAAATTTTCCTTTTAATAGAGTAAAAATTACAATCGCTTAATCCTATGAACTACATTATAAGTAAAATGACTTTGAGTTTTAGAGTACCACACAAAAGCATTCACTAAACTTTACCATTTGATTTAGTAAAAAATCTATCTTAGAATAAAACTTTCCCTAAGACTGCTACTGAATTTTTACTAATCCAGATTGTAAAAATTGTCTCCTTGTGTGTAATAATAAATTTTTTTTCCAACATAGGGGAGGGAGGGGCAAAAGGGGGTACTTAAGGAAATACCAAGTTTCCGAGGACTCAAATACGCTAAATCTGTTTTTTTTTAATGATATTCAAAGTAAATAAAAGAAATTTTCAGTTACCGTTGAAAAAAAAAATTTTTCATTTCTGCGGGCAAAGTGGGATACCCCCTAAAAAAGGTAAAAAAAAAAAATTTCTGGATTTTAAACGAATTTGATTAAGTTGAATTTTTTTTTAAGTAATTTACATGAAGAAAAATTTTATTTTACATGTTTATTGGATACAAAAAAAGAAAAAATAGTAGTTTTAATAGTTTTTATCATAAAACAAACGTCATTAATATTTTTCAATTGACAATTGATTTTTGAAAAAGTTTATCAAAAAAAATTTTAAGTAACGCTTAATTATATTTACAGAAGTGATTTTGGAATGTTTAAAAACCATTTAAAATATAAAATTTTTTTTTATCAAATTTTGGGGGTACCCCGTTTTGCCTACCCTACCTCCTTTTGCCCCCCCTTCCCATATATATATATATATATATATATATATATATATATATATATATATATATACATATATATATATACATATTGTCGGAATTTATCTGTATATTATTTAAGTATATGTCTCAATACCAATTTAAAATCCACCATCTTTTTTTTTTTACCACTGTGGGATTCGTACCTACGCCTTGCGAGTATTTTAGTTAAAGTGCAAGCATGCTAACTACTCTCGGCTACGGGTACCCTTCCAATATCTCGAAGTATATGCCAAATATACTTTAGACTTAAATTGTGGGCAATATTAAAGATATGAAAATATATATAAAAACACAAAATAGAAAGTAAGAAAATTTTTCAAAATTATTTACATTTATAAGACTCAAAAATTATTTGTTGAATTGACAAAAAGAAATTAAATTTCTCGTAATAAGTACTGCACGGAGAAAAAAATCTGGTAATATTCGTTAATTTTCAAATAAAAATTACTATTTCGCCGAGGCAAACTTGAAACGGTCCAATAATGTGGAAATTTTCCTTTTGAATGAGTAAAAATTATAATCGCTTAATCCTATGAATTACTAAATTATAAGTAAAATTACTTTCAGTTTTAGAGTACAAAACTAAAGCATTCAATAAAATTTACCATTTGATTTAGTAAAAAATCTATCTTAGAATAAAACTTTCACTGAGACTGCTATTGAATTTTTACTAATCCAGATAGTAAAAATTGTCTCCTTGTGTGTAATAATAAATTTTTTTTCCAACATATATATATATATATATACATACAGTCGGAATTTATCTGTATATATATTTATGTATATATCTCAATACCAATTTAAAATCCACCATCTTTTTTTTTTTTTACCACTGTGGGATTCGAACCTACGCCTTCCGAATATTCCAGTTTAAGTGCAAGCATGCTAACCACTCGGCTACAGGTACCCTTCCAATATCTCAAAGTATATGCCAAATATAAATAAAATACAATGACCTCTATATTATATCTTACGCATTAAAAGTCACAATGGCAAATAGTAATTTTTACCCGCTAAGTAGCAATTCACGTTATCGATGTTTTAAAAACTGCAATACTTTAACAAAATTTATTTGATATTATAATTTTTAGAATACCTGAGTTCTTTTTACAATGTTTTCAGTAATAGTTTTAAAATGTTATAAAATAAAATTAATAATCTTACAAATTGTAATAATCGGGATATAAATGAATAATTTTTGCGAAATTCATGTAAACATAACTTGAGTCATGAGTGACTTTTCTGTTGTTTCCAAATGAAAATCACTATCTACTCTATACTAATATTTTTTATTTTATCTACTGAATTTTATGGAATAGATAAAAAGAAATATAAGTTTTATAGTAATTTATTTTTAATGAATTGTAATATTCAATTTATACACTTACAAATGTTTTTAACGAAGAATTGTAATATTATCAAAGAGATTTTTGAATATTGTTATTTCCAGAACGATCGTTGTAAAATAATTATGGATTATTACCATTCTTTATTCAATTTTTGCTAATCTGTATTATAACTTTTACAAATCGTAAAATTTACAATACTGATTGTAAGAATCAACAAAAAAATGTAATTTTCCATTGATAATAGTAATTTTTGGTTTGGGATTGTAAATTTCTCTTAGGAAAGTAATTTTTATTTGACGACTATAATTATTAGCTAATTTTGAGCTGCGCTTTTTTCCGTGTGTTCTTTCGACGCAAGAATTTTCGTATGCTCCAACTAAGAAAAAAAAGTTGATTAAACCAAGAGAAAAATTTCTTGGGAGAAAAAATATACATAAAGAAAACGGCAATAGGAGTAGTTCGGTGCTCGTCACTATATAGCGCATAACATTTGTAGTGTCCCTTGTAAGAAACTTATTCCAAAGTTATAAATGAAAATTTTAAGAACGATTCTGGCAGATTATTCCAAATAAAAAAAAAAAAATGGCACTGGTTATTGAAAGAACTGTGGAAAAATTCCTGGCCACATTTTCAAGTTTTCCTGCGAGTTATTCGATGAGGATCGAAAATCCGCCGTTAGAAAGATGGTACCATTTTCGATGAGTAAAATCTCGGATGGGAAGGTACGAATAATGATAACAACGTCCTTCTCATCCGAGATCGTCACAGAGTTCAAAATATATCTACAGACGACAGACGGTAATTATTTTAAGAAAAAATATGGGACTATAGGTAGCCATAATATAAATTTTGAAGATTTTCTTGACCTCAACGACCCAGGTGTTGCCAAATATATACCTGGGGGTGAGCTAAAATTCAGGATTGAATTAAAAGAGAAGAAAGGATAAATTGACAAATTGATGAATATTTTAAAATGATTTATAAATGACGATAAATGAATAATAAAAATGAAAGAAAATGGAAATAAATAAATAATAAATTACTTTTCTATTCAATTTATTTTCTTTATATTATTTCCTACGTAGGAGAAATATTATACCTCATTAGCCATCTAGTGGCGATATTAGAACTAAATAAAATGTATATGCTCGAAATATGTATGAGTATCGAAAAAACTAAATTAGCAATTGATTCAAAATTAAGAAGAAGTAAAATTTCTTAAATCTTCATACATTATTAAATGTAATATAATTATCGTATCGTTTTAAAAGCAAAAATGGATACATGGGTCATTAAATGATTTTAACCAATTTGTATCTTAACATTTCTTTATTGTAAATTAACAAGTCAAAAATTTCCTGTTCATTTTTAGAATGTGAAAATTAAACTCGACTCAAATATTTATATAAAAAATAATGAAGTTTGAAAAATCCAAATGAGCATGCCTCAAACGCGTGTGTCATACACGAATTATTTAGATTCAATGTTTACGTTACGATTTGTTAATTTTTTCATAAAGACTCCTATACTTTTTTATTTTTTATTTTTTCTTACAGCTGTATCCAACCTCTTAAAAACTAGAAATTTGAACTATGTGCTGCGCGTGCGCTTTTATTTTCACCAATCAGAAATCGGAGGCCGCAAGATTTTGAGATATTCCCCGGGAAAAAATGTTTTTATAAAACTTTGTGAAATTTCATAAAATTTTACCAGGCCATTTTCAGTATAAAATTTTATAAAACTTTGTAAAATTTTATAAAAACATTTTTTCCCGGGTAGTCTCATTTTAAATAATTTTTTTCTCATTAATACAATGTTGCTGAATCAAACTTTTAATTTAATTCAAATTATTCTTTAGAATTTCCTCCAGACATTGGTGTATTGTTTTTTCCATAGAGGTGATTTATAAAATCAGTAGAAATGATTAAAGGTAGAAAAAATCCGGTTTTCACGACAAGTCGATTATAGAGGCAATTTCGTAGGTTATTCAATACTCTAAAATAATGCCTCCATGAATATCTCTGTACCACCAATAGTTTAGCCTCCAGACGCTCTCAAAGTCCAATTTTTTTTCAAAAATATGCTTTTAATGCACTTAAAAACGAAACTAATGGTGATAGACAAAAAGTTTAAATGACAACTTTGTCGGTTATTCAATACTCTAAAATAATGTCATTATGACTATCTCTGTACCACCAATAGTTTAGCTTCCAGACGCTCTTAAACTTAAAGTTCTCTCGGAATATATTGCGCAAAACAAAATTTTTCGATATATAATAATAATTTATAATAATTACTTTAATTATTTAAAAATATACTATAACAATAAACAAAAGTATTTTATTTTGGTGAATGTGTACAGAAAATATCAAACTTCTGTTTAGAGTCACTCTTTATTTTAACTTATGAGCAATTATCCCTGATTAAAAACTCCGATTGAATCTGATTGAAACTCAATCAGAATTCTATCAGTTTCAATCGGAAACAAATTTTCAATCAGAAATGTTCGGGAGCGTTCGGGGTCTTCGATTGACTTTCAATCGGACTCAATCGGATTCAATCGGAAAAATTTTTTTCTATTTTCTGATTGAATCTAATTGAAATATTTGAATCAGATTCAATCAGAGTCAATCGGAAAAAAATCGAGAGATAAATTATTATTTTCCGAATGAATCCGATTAAAACTGATTGAAATATTTCAATCGAATTCAATCGGAAAATAATCGAAAATTCTAATTATTTTTTTCCAAACCAAAATAAAATATTTTTGTTTATTATTATAGTATACTTTTAAATAATTTAAGTAATTATTATACTTGCGAAAAAATTTTGTTTTGCGCAATATATTCCAAGAAAATTTTAAGTTTAAGAGCGTCTGGAAGCTAAACTATTGCTGGAACAGAGAAAGTCATAATGGCATTATTTTAGAGAATTGAATAACCGACAAAATTGTCATTTAAACTTTTTGTCTATTACCATTAGTTTCGTTTCTAAGTGCGTTACAAGCATATTTTTGAAAAAAATTAGACCTTGAAGCGTCTGGAGGCTAAACTATTTGTGGTACAGAGATATTTTTGGGGGCATTATTTTAGAGTATTGAATAACCTACGAAATTGCCATTTAAACTTTTTGTCTATCACCATTAGTTTCGTTTCTAAGTGCATTAAAATCGAATTCCCACAAAAATCACAATTTGTAACGTGAATTATGATGAAGATATTGCACTTACAGACTCGACTCAATGAACTTTTTTGCAGAGCATTTAGTCTACTATAAGAACGTCAGCATGATATTTCAAAAAAAAAATTTTTTGATGAGATGCGGAAGCAAAAAATTAAAAAAAAAGTTTTCCCGTGTTATTTAAATGGAAAAACTAAAAATTCGTTGAGAGACCTCTAAAAATTAAAATTAAGAGCTCAAATTTGCTGAGAATTTTTTATTTTTCATATGCTACAAGATTTTTGAGTGGGATTTGAAAAAAAAAAATGTTGGTTTAAAATGAATCACCCTAATATCAGATACAAAAAAGCAAAATCCAGAATGAACGGCTTAATTGCATCCAAATAGTATGAGCAAATATGTAAGTCCATTTTAGAGATAATCGGCTCAAGTAAAATTAATTGATGAGGAAAAATTGTTAGATGTCATCGATTACTTTTGATCGAATTTATTTAATTTATATTACTTTCTAAAGATGGAAAAGTATATTAATTGTAAGCCATCGAGCGGTGTCATTGGAGTTACATTTATGAATTAATTTTATCTACAAATTTCATTTATTTGCACTTTTACGTGTGAGACTCTTGTCAAATAGAAATATTTTTCATTATAACAGTGTTTCCTTCTGATGGACCTGCAAGAAAAATATATATGTGAAAATTATATGCAACATATATTGACATATATGTGCGCAAAAAAAAAATATGTCAACTAAATTTTCAGATAAATGTATGAATTAGACCGGGCCAAAAAAATTGACTATTTTTTTTTTTCATAGCTATATCGAAAATATTATTCAAAATGACAAAAAAAAAAATTTCATAAAAGTTTGAGCCCTTAATATTAAGTTTAAGAGGTCTATCATCGCTATTTTTAATTTTAATTCATAATTGCATGCCTTGAGCGCGAAGCGCTGAGGCTATGCTCTATACTCGCCTGAAAATAAAAACTCGATTTCGTCATATTAAATTATTTCTAAATTTATAAATACACTTAAATGATACAAAAAAAATATATTATTACAAAGAAAAATGATTAAACAACAGATTTTTTACATTGTTAAGTCGACTAATTACGATTTTTCTATAAAATATCTGTTTTTAGTGACTTATCGCGTTAAATTCCTCAGGAGTCATGGGCTAGTAAACACTATAACTTCCGAAAAATACAATTTTCCAACTTAATTTTTTTTTTTAATATCTTCGTATAGTTAATGCGAAGACCCCTTTTGAAAATGGCAGCTAAATGTCTTATGGCTTAATTATAATTAATATTTTTAGATAGGCATAACACGACAATTTCTACCCTTTGAGCAGCCATATTACTTATTTTTTTAAATATACATTCATTTCAAGAGTGAACATAGTCAAGATTATGGGTGCCACGACTTGTGCCGAACGGAGGTTACGTAGAAACGCACACTTGCCACAAAAGTAATAGAGTGTACACGGAAAACACGAGATTGAACTGGCTCCCATCTCGGATGGGACTCACTGCCATCTATAAAAAAAAAAACGTTTTGATTGGAATCACTACCATCCAGATGGTAGTGAGTACAATCCGCATGTAACTCAGTCCTATCCAGGATGGTAGCCAGTCCCATCTTACATTTATTTCGTTCAGATGGTGGCCAGTACCACGCGCATGTTTGTGGGTCCACTCTTACATGTGAGTGGCTCCCATGTCAGATGGTAGTGGAACCGATCTGCAGATAGTAGCTATTCCTACGTTACCATGGGATCTAGTACCATCGAAAATGGATGTCACTGCCATCTCAGATTGTACTCGCTACCATCTCGGATAGTACTGACTACCATCTACACATTTTTTTCTCTTAAACTTTTTAAACGCCATCACTATGGAGCCTATATACGTAGTTTTGGAGTTCGTTTGGAACATCTTCTACAGAAGCTGTGCACATGATTGACGCGCTATTGTATTCTTAAAAGTAAGCTCTATATTTGAGTAATCATCATTGGTAATTGATAAATGAAAATTGGACTCATAAAAGATTCTTCAAAAAAAATTTTTTTTTAGCTTTGCAACTGTGTATAACTCCTTAATTATTGTGTATTACTCTAATATAAATAATTTGTAATTATGGTGTTGAGATTAATTTATATATAATTTTTCTATACATAAATTTTTCCCCGGTAAAATAAAGAGTCAGTTGAGATAAGGTTATAAATATAAAAATAACTTAGATTGTTCATATTTTTTATTTATATTTGAATTTATTCAATATACATTACAATATTCATTCAATTATTATTACATTAAAAAAGAGGTATTATATATTTACTACTAAAATTAAACCCAACGTTTAACAATATATTTCGTCGCAGTTATTAATGGAATGAATATTTACTTTTAAAAACAAATGTATTTTTCCAAATACTTTTCCAAAGCGCTGTTGAATTCACTATCAAGAACAGTATAATAATGGCGTGATGCATATGGCGTTTAAAAAGTTTAAGAGAAAAAAATGTGTAGATGGTAGTCAGTACTATCCGAGATGGTAGCGAGTACAATCTGAGATGGCAGTGACATCCATTTTCGATGGTACTAGATCCCATGGTAACGTAGGAATAGCTACTATCTGCAGATCGGTTCCACTACCATCTGACATGGGAGCCACTCACATGTAAGAGTGGACCCACAAACATGCGCGTGGTACTGGCCACCATCTGAACGAAATAAATGTAAGATGGGACTGGCTACCATCCTGGATAGGACTGAGTTACATGCGGATTGTACTCACTACCATCTGGATGGTAGTGATTCCCATCAAAACGTTTTTTTTTTTATAGATGGCAGTGAGTCCCATCCGAGATGGGAGCCAGTTCAATCTCGTGTTTTCCGTGTAGCGACCCGTCCGAATAAACGAAGGACCGACAAAAGTTAGGTTCGAATAAACGTAGGAATGAATAAACGCGGGTAACGCATAACGAGCGGTTAGTATAAACGGAGGAACGAATAACGTGAGATGTGTACAATGAGCGGAACGGTTAATGTGAGGTTTGTAGAAACGGAGGAATGGATAATGAAACGTTTGTATAAACGTAAGAACGGAAAACGAAACATTTGTATAAACGTAGGAACGGACAATGAGACGTTTGAATAAACGCGGGTAACGTATAACGAGAGGTTAGTATAAACGGAGGAACGAATAACGTGAGATGTGCACAATGAGCGGAACGGTAAACGTGAGGTTTGTACAAAGTGACATGTGTATAAAAAATTATTTGACAATACCGACCGTTAAATTGACTGAATTCAGTTGATGTAGTAGATTCCCATGATAATAAAAAATTATGGAACTCGTTCTTAAGGATTTTAATAATCTAATTGTACATGTATTATTTTTTGGTTTAAATTAAAAATTTATAAATTTATTTATTGTTCAAATGATGGTGATTTAATTTTGTAAATATTTAAATTTTATTGATAAGGCTTAAAGTTAAAAAAAATTATATTTAATATTAATTAAATAACAAAGTATTGACCGTAGAAATTATTATGAAAAATTAGACTCAATAAAAAAACTAATTTATGTAATAGTAAAATAATCTAGGATGAAAAACTTGAAAACAATTTTTTTTTTTTTTTTTAAGGAAAATAATTTATTTCTTTTTTTATATATTGATATAAAATTAAAAGTATAATTTATTCATTTTGAATAATTAAATTTAATTCTTGGAAGACTTCCATCCTAAGGTACTCCTCCATTGGTCGAAGAATGATACCTGCAACAGTTTGTAAAATTTTAATTGACATTCTTAATATTTGTAATTTAAAATTATATCGTTTTATTAATGTCATTAACGACATAATATTTATTGATTATTTAGTGAAGATTTACCTCCTATTTCGAAAATTTCTTCCTCGTCGTCTGTTCTACCGTCCATATCATTCAAATTTTCATGTAGATATGTTGGTGTTAGAAAATAACTAGCATAAGCTAGGAAATTCGGTATATCTAAAATGTTGCTATCATATAGTAGCCAAGCATTTTTAATCGCTTCATCTCTTTTTAAGCTCTCGCTCCGGGGATGACGTATAACTGGTTCACCACTCAATAATGATAGGAGCTCTAGATGAGTTACAGCCTGTAAATCTCTCAACTTCTCTGCAACCACAAACATTTTTTATTTCATATTTTTATTTTTTAAATGTAAAATTTTCTTTCTTTTAAGTAATCAATCAGTTGAAAAATATAATATCAAAAAAAAAAATTACAATTGATATTTTATTTTTCAAATTATTAAAATTTCTATAACTCGGAAACTATGGACTTTAACGACTTGACTCATAAGACTTTTTTTTAAGAGAATAAAATTTCCTATAAAATTTCTATTTACATTTTTAGTGTACTTTCATTGGTTTACGTTCTGGAAGCCAATAAAGGTCAATTTCATAAGAAAAGAGACTTCCGCAACGGACACAAGTGAAACAGCTGGAATTACAGCTAAGTAACTATGGGCACTTTTAAAGAACACAAAAGGCCCTACAATTTGCGACCAAAACCGCGTCGATATCATAAAACGCAGCTGAGTATTAGAAAGTTAAAAAAAAAAGTAATTTAATTTACGTGTAATTTTAATGGGAAATCTTTGAAATCAAATGGTAAGTACATAGGATTGGAATTAAGAGCTCAAACTTGGCAGGAATTTTCGTTTCAGCATAAAAAACAATATTTTGCTTGATGAGCAACAAAAAAAATACTTTCGCCGGAAACGAAGCACCCTAATATATATATATATATATTAGGGTGTTTCTTATTTAGGCGATATTTTTTTTCTGTTCTACCTGAAAAATTTAACAATTTATAGAACAAAAAAAATATTCCCGCTTTAAAAAAAATTCAAAGTCAATTAGGGGCTTAACGCACCGAAAAATTCGATTTCCCATTTAAATAACATGGGAACAAAAATTTTTTTTAGTTTGGAATTTTTTACCTCGGCAATGGCTCATTGTAAGAATAAGCCCAGCATACATTTTTGTAGGGAATATAACGCTCTCCAAAAAAAGTCTCTTATCATTTTTTGATAAATCCATCTGTTCAAAAGTTTTTGGACCTCGAAGTCAAGTTAGAGTAAATTTTGAAATCTTTTTACTTTTCCGGCGAAATCATCGGACTTATCATAAAATGCCATGGATTCTTTTTTGTAGACAATTTTATTTCCTACAAATTATCTCTGATAAAGTTTTTTTAAATTCTGCATTGTTTTCTAGTTATTTCTATTTTTATGCCAAGCTCTTAAAGTATATCAGAACACTATTTTTTTAGGAGCTTGGCATTAAAATGGAAATAACTTGAAAACAATGCAGAATTTAAAAAAACTATAAGCGATAATTTGTAGGAAATAAAATTGTCTACAAAAAAGTTTCTATGGCATTTTATGATAAGTCCGATGATTTCGCCGGAAAAGTAATAAGATCTCAAAATTTACTCTAACTTGACTTCGAGGTCTAATAATTTTTGAACAGATGGATTTATCAAAAAATGATAAGAGACTTTTCTTGTAGAGCGTTAAATTCCCTACAAAAATGTATGCTGGGCTTAGACGTACAATGAGCCATTACCGAGGTAAAAAATTCCAAACAAAAAAAATTTTTTTTCCCATGTTATTTCAATGGGAAATCTAATTTTTCGATACGTTAAGCCCCTAATTGACTTTGAATTTTTTTTAAAGCGGGAATATTTTTTTTGTTCTATAAATTGTTAAATTTTTCAGGTAGAACAGAAAAAAAATCTCGCCTAAATATGAAACACCCTAATATATATATATATATATAATAAAGGCTTTATATATTATATTTTTCTCAACCTTAACTTTACTCCTAAACACTGCAGTTGATATTATTGTAGTTTTAAGAATTTTTAATGTAATCGATCAACGATATCATACATGCATTAAAATAATAAACAAAAATAATATTTATAATTACAATAAATATTATTATTATTATTATTATAATTATTATTATTACTTTTATTCTGAAAATCTTGTTATTATACCTGTAAATGTCCATATTTTAGGATGAATTCCAAATCTAAGTTTGTTACGACGGTTACTAGATTCTGAATTATTATTAGTTCGATATTCTTCATTATGTACACTATATCTTATTGGTGGCACTCTAAGCAGCCACTGACGTCTAAAATATTGTATAAACGGTGCAAATATCTGATGAACATCAATGGGCAAGTTTTCGACCAACCAATTAAATGCAGTTAATATATCATGGTGTGGCAATAAAGCTAACGCCAAAAATTTTCGCATTATAATTTGACCTGGTAACCATTCTTTACAAAATTGTAATAAATTGTACTTTTTAAACTTTTTCATCAGTGCCTATATATATAAATATAAAGAAAAAAAAAAATTAAAATAATTTCTTTTATTATACGTTACGATTGAAAAGAATATTCTGTATTAATTTAATATACATTTTTTACTCACCTGACAATAATGAAAGTTACAGCCGACAATTTTAGCTAATGGGAATGCTAAGCGAGTAGCAATTTCCAAAGAACTCTCAAAATCTATAATTATAATTTCAGGTTGGATGTGAGGAGCTAACTGATTTTTAAAATATGTTAGGCCTGCTGTATAAGCTAATGATGACTTCCTGGTCATAAACATCCAACATACTGGTAAAGCCTAAACATGGAAAAGAAAAATTTTATTTATTACGAGATACTTTATTCATGTTTCCTTTTTTTCCCTACTTCACTAAAATAATTATATTATACTATTTGAAATATTATTATCTTTTGCGTTGATATAAGAAATATCATTGGTATCATAAATATAAATACATAAATATTACTGATTCTGTAGCTATTAAACACCTGACACTTTGCATATAAAAACTATAAAAATATTATTTTAATTTATTTTTTTATAATTTTAAATAATTATTTACCGTTATTTTATCAATTTCCAATATAAATATTTCAACAACTATAAATTAAAAAATTTTAACGATTCTTCTTTTTTTGTTTTCGAAAAATTAATTTTTATATAAATTTTGCATTTCAATTATCTAAGTATAAATATATTCATTATTTTCTGTATCATTAGATATTAATTTATTTTATTCATATACTTGTGTTTTGAATTCATATTTTAGTAAGCTTTCAATTTTTAATTTTATTTAGTTATAAATTTTTAGGTACAAATTAGTATTGAATAAAGTATACCGTAAGATTATTATTTTCTCATTAGAAAAAGATGATTTTATCGTTCATAAAATAAGTGGATTAGAACTTCTATTGCTGCTATCAATTATACTTATTGTTTAACAAATTATCAGAGTTATCATCAACTGAATAATATAATAATTAATCTTTTTATACTCAAATTTTTCATTGAGCTTTTTAACGATAAATTCTTACTCTTATTATGTTTTTTAATATTTACCGTATCATCTATTAATCCCATAATAGTGAAAAACTGATAAATTTGTGGCTTTTTGGGTGTAATTTTAAAAGTTGCATCCATGAATAATCTTGTAGGGTTCAACAGTCCCAAAAAGTTTACATTGCCAATAACACTTACAAATGACCCATCAGCAACTGGAATTGTTTGTACACTTAATTCACCATTCTCATAACTTTTTAAATTTTGCCATTCTGGCTGTTGAAGTAGATCCGCATATTCCATAAGATTTCTAGGCGTTAAAGGATGTTCTGGTTGAACTTGTTGACGCCATCGTTGCATTATTGGTTGCATTTTAACCCATGTAATCGTTACGGCAGCCACAGAGTATCTATAAATTTAATTTAATGTTATTAGAAAATTTTTTTTTTACCATTATCATCATTTATAATAATATAAAATAATTATAAAATATAAAAACATTACAATTGGCTAAGATTATCATAAATCAGCCGTAAGGATTGAAATGGACGAGTAATGGCAGCATTATACAAATCTTTTTGAAATTCATGTTGACAGCTTAACAACGGTTTTTTTGCATGGTTATGATCTCTTGATAGCTTTGGTACAGCATTAACCATTTTTCCAATTGCATTACAGCTATATTGTTTATGATCACGGCACTTGATATAACTATATTAATAAAAAAGATATCCCTGATTAAAAAAAATGATTAAAAAGTATTTAGAATGATTTGTTTTTTAATCATTTTAAATACTTTTTAATCCTTCAAATCATTTCTAATCCTGTCTCTTATGGACATTTAACGTGTGAAATCATTTTTAATCATTTTTTTTAATCAGGGATAGAACAGAATTACTAATTACTAATTATTATTAATCCTACGTATTATATTATCTATGCATATCCTTCATAAGTAATATCTAATGGAACTGATTAATTCCTATAAAAAATCTGTCTGATTTAATCGAAGTTTTTAATTAGGGATAAACATTTATTTCATTTTCGTATAAGTATGTATGCATGTATATGTGATAGTATAACTTATAATTATCTCTAAAGTTAATTGTGCTTCTATCTTTTTTCGTACACTGTAAAAAATCCGGAATGAATTCGGATTTAATTTCAATCCGAATTTACTCCACCACTCGGAGTTCCGGAGTTTTAAAAGAAATCACTCCGCATGCGGAGTGAATTAGGAGTTTTTTTTTAGCGGAGTGATCTCGGAGTCACGTGGATTTTATTTAACTCCCAATTCACTCCGGTCCGGAGTTTCAATAATTAAATAAATTTATATTAAGTTACGATATTAAACTGTTAAACAATGTGTGTGTGTGTGTGTGCGAGTATGTGCTTCCGTGCATGTGTTCCGGTGTATACGAGTGTGTGTGCGTCTGTGCAATAAGTTTGAGCAGTGATTACCTGATGATTGTGCAATTGATTGGGATAAGATTAAAATCAATAGGATAGGTAAAATGACGGATGGCAAAGCTCGTCCTGTAAAAATTGTTTTAAAATCTAAGGAGCAGGCTAGACAAGTCTTAAGAGCAAAACCGAAGGATGAATCAGTCTGGTTTAAGCTGGATCTAACACGGATGCAGAGAGAAAAGCTGAGCGAGCTACGCAAAGAGATAAAAAGTAGAGAAGGAGCTGGGGAAAAGAATTTAATCATAAAGTATAAATTTGGCGAACCATTTATTGATAAAAAAGATAATTTTCGGCGGGATCAGCTAAAAAACTTGATAAATTAAAAAACATAACAATTGCATACCAGAATGTTAGAGGTTTACGCACCAAGTTGAAGACCTTTTTAACATCATTAGCATCTAGTGGATCTGTTATTGTGTGTATTACGGAGTCATGGCTCAATAATAGTATATCCGATGGTGAAGTGGTAGATTGTACATACTCATTGTTTAGGAGAGACAGACATTACTTACCAACGCAAAAACAACGTGGTGGTGGTGTTCTCATTGCAATTAAGAAAAGGTTTCATGCTGATCAAGTTCATTTAAGACATCAAGATGTTGAGCAAATTTTTATCAAGGTAAAGTTGGATCATGAGGAACTTACTATTGGCAATGTGTATATGCCCCCAAACAGTGAAGCAAGTATTTATGAAAGACATATTCAGGACGTAGTTAGTATAGCTAATAGTCATTCTGGATGCAGGATAGTACTCTTTGGTGATTATAATCTCCCAGATGTTAGATGGAGGAAGACCAATGCGGAGAATTTCTTCGGGGATTCTGTGAAAGCGGGTATTGTATTGGAAGAGTGTTCATTATTGGGCTTAAATCAAGTTAATCTTATGCAGAACTGTGATGGCAAGTTTCTCGATTTATGTCTGACCAACTGTGACGTATAATTGCCGAGGGACGTTAAATAATTAAATAAATAAAAAGAAAATATTCATTTTTCAACAAATATATTTCATGAATATCTTCAAATATTTTATAAAAACGTATTTATTTATTTATTGTATTAAATATTATGAACAACTAAATTGTCATTCGAAAAATAATAATTAAAAACATGAAATTAAATAATTAAAAGATATGATAGTATATAATTATCGTATTTTATATTATTAATTCGACAGATAACACCTCCGCTCTACAATAGCTGCAAACAAAAACCTGCCCCGTGTTTGTGATTTCTGTTACGTAGTTCTTCTGACAGTTTTGACAGAACATGCAGTGGTCACATGGCTTGTAAACCACCTCTGCCAGAGCATCGTCATCACAACAGCCGATACATTGCGTACGCGCTAAAAACATAAATTATTTTACCTCTCAATATATCGCGTGCCAAATGCCAAAAGGGCGTATAAAAATTATACGCCCTTTTGGCTTTGAGGAACCAAAAGGGCGTATAACTTTTTTTTTTTGGTGCCAATCGTTTTGTAAACATGTTCAAAGCCTAAAAATGAAAAAAAAATTTCCAAAGCCAAAAGGGTGTATGTCTCAAATATTAGCTCTCCATCATACGCTCCGTATGGCGTTGAATAGAAGAACGAATATTGAACTTTATTATCTCTAGCTTATAATTATTTATTATTTGAGAATTTCCTAGTTGATTAAAAATTAAAGTTAATGATTATTTTAATTACATTGGACTGTCCAAGATGATAAAAAATTAAAGTTACTACCATCGAAATAGTTGACTTTTTCGAAATTTTTTTTTTTACAAACCTTCTCCGGGCAATTTTGAAGACTGGTTTTCGAAATTTTTAAAAATTCTGATTTTTTTTATACGCCCTTTTGGCTTTAGACCGACAATTTCCTAAAGCCAAAAGGGCGTACATCTTAAGATACGCCCTTTTGGCGTTAGTAAGTCAAAAATTTTTTTTTCTGCAGATCTTTGCGTTTTGAGCGATTCTAAAAAGAATGGCAAAAAAAAATTTTTTTATACGCCCTTTTGGCATGGAACCCTATCTAACTGCTGTAATACGCCCTTTTGGCATTTGGCACGCGATATAAATGAAAAAAAAAAAAAAAAATAAACAAATACCTGCATTATAAACATTAGGCTGTAAATTTTCAAGTACAGCAGCCACATCTCCGTGCGCTTGTTGAATAACAACTCCATAGTCATGATCGAGTTCTATGTTATTCATAGTAACAGCAGGCGGATTATTAACAACAGCAAGCGGATCCTCATTTCTTCGCCGCGTATTTTCTCTCGGGCCAACTGTAAATTAATAAATTTTTATTTATTAATATTAATGCAAAACATCTTAATTTTTAGGGACGTATAATTTATCTCAAATATAAATTTATAAATATAAAAGTAACTTGCCAGAGGAACTGTCGGACTCGTTTCCACTTTGAGGATTTTCTTCTCCAACATCTAATAATTGCAGCGGTATTTCTCGCTCCAAACTTCTTACCTGCTCCCATGTCATAACTGTAAATTATATAAATGATATTATGTACTTATTAAAAAAAATACTTATTTTGCAGTTCAATACCTACCCAGTTTGTGGTCAATGGGCACAAGGTCAACGATCGAAAAATCGGTCCTCGCACGTGGATTCTTAAATGCCAAGTCTTGAATATAATTATTAATAACAATGGTCCCTCTGGATATGAATTCTAAAATTGTTATTTTTTTTCCTTCGAACAAACGATGCAGCCTTTGAATTTTTGATACCTCTACCAAATTTCCGGCTGGCAGTGTTCCTTTGTTAATTCTTTTTTTGCTCATTGCCAGTTTTATGTCCCGACTACTTTCTGACTGTAGATGGATAATTGTTTCTGAAACATATATGCATCCATACATATATTTAATATTTTATTTAAAAAAACCGAAATACTCTGGACTCTGTTAGTTAAATTTATAAAAATCTTTCCTTTTGCTGCTAAATTTTATCTCTTGAATTCTAATAAAAACCAGTATTTTCATTCGTTCTAATCATTTATCATTTTATCGATTTTCAAATATATTAAAAAATCAAAAGATATCGAAAAGCTAGCTAACTTTTATTCTCAAATGTAAAACAATTGTTCCCTGATTAAAAAAAAAACAATGATTCAAACCGATTACTAATGATTGGAAACAATTGAAAGCTATACAATTTCGATATAATATACAGATTAGATTGTGTCAGAAAAGAAAATTTTTTTTTCATTTTAATTTAAAACATCTGAAAAGGTATTTTAATAACCAAAAAAATTCCCCTAAAATTTCTGCTCCATATCTCTAAAATTAGGCTGGCGCACGAAGGGGGGGGGGGGGCTTTCCCATTTAAAATACATTAGAAAATATTTGTTTTTTCTATTTTGTAAATAACTATGTCAAACAAATTTTTTGTGATTTTTGAATTCAGCAGTCTTGTAGGAAATTAAATTCTCTAAAAAAAAGGTCTCTTGTGTCATACGGTCAAAGTTGATAGGAAAAAAGTTATAGAGGTTGAAACTTAGGAGGAAAAAATCGAATTTTGAACATGAACATAATTTTTTTGTTTTTTATTCGTTAACTAGCAGGATTTCATTTCTTTATTATTTTGCAATTAAAGTCCTTATAAGAAATGTAATTATCTACAAAAATGGTCCTTACAGTCGTTTTAACAAAGCTCATAGAAAGAAAGTTACAGAGCTCTAAAGTTAAGAAAAATTGAATTATTGAGAAAAAAAATTTTGTAATCAAATATTATTTTGAAGGATTTTAAGTCCAGGAAACATAGATACAATGAACCTGAATTTTTCATTTCAATTACAATTTAATGTTGTAGAAATATAACGGAAAAAAAAATATTTTTTTTCTCAAAAATCCAATTCTTCTCAACTTTAAAGCTCATCTGTAACTTTATTTCTGAGCTTTATTAAAACGACTCTAACGACCATTTTTGTAAATTACATTTCCTATGAAGACTTGAACTGCAAAATAATAAAAAAATGAAATCCTGTTAGTTAACGAATAAAAACAAAAAAATTGTATTCATCTTAAAAATAAAATTTTTCCCTCCTAAGTTTCAACCTCTATAACTTTTTTCCTATCAACTGACCGTATGTCACAGGAGATCTTTTTTGTAGAGAATTTAATTTCCTACAAGGTCTCAGAATTCAAAAATCGAAAAAAAATTTTTTTGACATTGTTATTTACAAAAAAAAAAAAAAAAAAAAAAAAAAAAATCTATCTTCAATGTATTTTAAATGGAAAAGGGACCCCCCTCCCTACGCCAGCTTAATTTTTGAGATATGGAGCTGGAATTTTAGAAGAAATTTTTTTTTTTTTAAAGTAACTTTTAAAGTGTATTTTATGAAAATAAAATATACATTTTTTTTTTCACACAGTTTAATACGGATATACTTAATATTGAGTAAATTGTTATGTTTTATACGAGTTGTCACTTACCTAAAAGAGTCCATGTGTTCGGCTGAGTTCCACAAATGTTTTGTATGCGAGTGGAGTGAATTTGGCTGCAGTTACTGATTGCGTCGGTGTCATTGTGGAATGACAGGTTACTTACTCCAACTTTATTAACCCACTCGTCTAAATAATATTGAAGAAATGGTTTGAAAGTATTAAACAAATCTTCGCTCAAATTTTTTACAGTAATTATTAATCCCTCTACTATGTTCCCAGGCGGTAGGAGACTCAGAAATAAAACCTTCCCGAACACTTGTAGCTTATCTGTGTTATTCTGTCCACGCAGTTCTGGTACTAATATTACAGCTTGAGAGTACAATAACTGTAACAGTTAAATAAAAGTCAAAAATCATTCATCTAATTTGTTATAAGAATTATAACTTTAAAATTTTTATTTTATTGTTTGTATTTATTTAAAGTCGCATTAACCGTATTTTCAAACGTATTTTTCGAGTGGGAGATTTCACAGTACTCATTCTAAAAACGATTCGAAAATCGAAATTTGAACCTCAGCCTTTATTGTATCAATACTTTTACTTGTATGTTAGACATTAAAATACTATAAGCATGTGTTAACTAAGTTCCAAGTCATAGCACGCCTATATATGACATGAATGATAGAAAGTGCTTTACGTTCAGAATTTTTTGTACAATCATTTGCTTGTATTATGTGCTTTTGTAACAAAAAAAAAAAAAAAAAAAGAAAAAAAAAACAATTTAATTTGATACATGAAAGAACATAATTTCTTATCGAGACACTGAATTTTTGACGTATGAATTTATTTTTGGTCTTTATGTTAAATTCTTACACGAAATCAAATATTTTTTTAAGACATATTATTTTCCACGAAATCCTGAACTATAATAATAATAATATTCATTATTATTATTGCTAACGGAAACAATAATATGAATAATTTTTAAAATGAATATTTTCTGATTATTTTCAACTTACGTTGGAGTGATCATAAAAAGTTCCTTTTGATCTGGACGCTGGATATATTTGTTTCAGTGCTGAAAATATTTTTCCATCGAAATTGTAATAAAAAGTGTTCGGCTGAACATTGCCAATGAATTCGGATAAGCCCTCACGAACAAATTTATTATACATAAAAGTTTGCTTGTCAATCATTATTGCCCATAGACTTGGAAAAACCTAATGATAATTAAAAGAAAAAAAAAAAGAAAAAATTAGTTGCTTATACAATTGTATATGGGGCATTCCATGCCAAATCACCGAGATTTCGGCCCGACCCCCTTCGATTTCGCTGAAAATTTTTTATCATTTTCTACCCTACCAAAGACATTTTCCTGAATTTTTTCAGATTTTTTTACCCAACCCAAAAAAAGTTACGAATTTTTGAAAAAAAACGCTCTTTTTTTTTCAAATTGCTGTAACTTTGACACAAATTGACCTTTTGGCACTTTTTTTTTTTGAAAAATTTTGTTTTTAATTGTAGTTTTCAGAAAAAAATACAAAAAATTTTTCGGAAGTCACGATATATAAAATATTTCAGTTTTTTCAATAAAACCGTAATTTTTTCGAAGTCGGAAACCTTCGATTCTCAATTTTTTTGTCTCAAAAAAAACTTCAACCAAGACAGTATTTAACCCCGCCATTCCCATTTTGTGCCGACTTTCCTTTATATTTTTTTTTTTCGATTAAAATTAAAAAAAATTCTAAATTTGGCTTATTTTTTATGACTTTGCGCTGAAGTTTCTTTGAATTGTTTTTAAAAGCTCAGAAGTTGAATAAAATTGGACCAAAACAACCGTAAAGTGTATTAGGGGCAAGGATTGATTTTTTCGGAAGAAAATTCCCAATTATTAAATACAGTAAAACCTAAACCTACAATTAACCTTCTCAATAAGACAATTTATAGATAAACTGAGAAAAATATCGATAGCCTCCCGGGGAAAACGATTTAGATCTGACCATATATAATTATATCTGATCAGATCTGATTTGTCAGATCTGGCCAGATCTTTAAATTGTCTCTATCTGACGAGATCTGATCAGATATAATTATATGTGGCCAGATCTAAACCTTTTTTCCCGGGATCCCTATTAAAAAAAAAGAATTAAATTGCAAAAAAAAAATAACATAGTTTTCATTCGATCCGAAATGTAATCTAACGTATTAGAAACGTTACTTAGAAGAGTTATACATGAATTTGATTGATGAAAAAATCCCGATGACTGCTGGGCTCGAACCTGCATCCTTCAGATCCAAAGTCTTTGACGCTATCCACTGCGCTGCCCCACGTATGTGATCGCGTGAATGTAAATAATCAGATATGAACAATTTTCATGATTATATCTGAGCAGATATAACAAGATCTGATTATGTTAATTGTTGTATTTAGTTCAGATATAGTTATCTGATCAGATCTTACGACATATGCGCAGATCTGACCAGATATAAACAGTTATCTATAAAAATAAGACATACATAATTATATCTGAGCAGATGTAATAGGACCTGACTATGTTAATTGTTGTATTTAGTTTAGATATAGTTATCTGATCAGATCTTATAAGATATACGCAGATCTGGCCAGATATGATAAGATCTTTTCATGTCTAATGCATTTTGCAATCCGGATATAGTTATATCTGTTTAGATCTGGCCAGATATGATAAGACCTTTTCATGACTAATGTATTTTGCAATCCAGATATAGTAATAACTGTTTAGATCTGATCAGATATGACTAGATCTGATCATGTCTGATGAATTTTTTAACTCAGATATAGTTATATCTGTTTAGATCTGATCAGATATGACTAGATCTGATCATGTCTGATGTATTTTTCAATTCAGATATAGTTATATCTGTTTAGATCTGATCAGATATAACTAGATCTGATTATATCTCAAATCCCATATCTAACCAGATATAAATAGATCTGATCAGATATAATTAGATCTGACCAGATATAATTATATCTGGTCAGATCTAATCCGTTTTTCCCGGGCTTATAGACAATTTTAGATCAAATTGAACGGAATATAGTATAGTACCGGATATCTCAACTGGTAGAGCACTCGGCGCGATACCGACATGGTCTAGGTTCGATTCTCAGTTCGGGCTATCGATATTTTTCTGAGTTTATCTATAAATTGTCTTAGTGAGAAGGTTAATTGTAGGTTTAGGTTTTACTGTATTTAATAATTGGGAATTTTCTTCCGAAAAAATCAATCCTTGCCCCTAATACACTTTACGGTTGTTTTGGTCCAATTTTATTCAACTTCTGAGCTTTTAAAAACAATTCAAAGAAACTTCAGCGCAAAGTCATAAAAAATAAGCCAAATTTAGAATTTTTTTTAATTTTAATCGAAAAAAAAAAATATAAAGGAAAGTCGGCACAAAATGGGAATGGCGGGGTTAAATACTGTCTTGGTTGAAGTTTTTTTTGAGACAAAAAAATTGAGAATCGAAGGTTTCCGACTTCGAAAAAATTACGGTTTTATTGAAAAAACTGAAATATTTTATATATCGTGACTTCCGAAAAATTTTTTGTATTTTTTTCTGAAAACTACAATTAAAAACAAAATTTTTCAAAAAAAAAAAGTGCCAAAAGGTCAATTTGTGTCAAAGTTACAGCAATTTGAAAAAAAAAGAGCGTTTTTTTTCAAAAATTCGTAACTTTTTTTGGGTTGGGTAAAAAAATCTGAAAAAATTCAGGAAAATGTCTTTGGTAGGGTAGAAAATGATAAAAAATTTTCAGCGAAATCGAAGGGGGTCGGGCCGAAACCTCGGTGATTTGGCATGGAATGCCCCATATTTACCTATAAAACATTAATGTTATTTTCTTTCCATGATAAAAAGAAGCTTCGTTTGCAAATATATACTTTTATTAAACGGACATGGATAGTTATTCAACTTGTATCGTTTGTTGTGATATATCAATCAGTTTATCAAAAAATGGTGTTAAAATTTCCTTTTAAATCATACTGTAAACTACATTTTCAAAAAAACAATTATGACGCCATGGTTGTGTATTAGAGTGGACCAAAAAAATCAACTATTATTTTTGTTTCTTTTTTTTTTTTTAAGTGAATATTGAAAATAATATTTGGAACCACAGAAAAAAATTTTTGTGAAAATTTGAGCCCTTCATATTAATATTAAGAGATGTATCATCGCAATTTTTGATTTTTTTTGCTGAGCGGTTTACGTGTTTGCGAGGAATACATTTCTTGTAGGAATGCTCTACAAAAAAAATCTTTTGACAATTTTGGATAAATTCACTCCCTCAGAATTATTTATTATATTTCAGTCGTTTTGACTTCAACTTTACCCCTGAATAACTTTTGAAGGAGTGAATTTAGCCAAAATTGTTAAGAAACTTTTTTTGTAGAGCATTAAAATGCCTTTAAGAATTTTCATTGGGTTTTTTTAGAATATTGATTTTAACAGGAATTACAAAATTTTAAAGTTAAAAAATCAAGCTGTAAAATTATACCAATGTTCAAGGCATGATTAAAAGGAAACAGTTCATCTGATGAAAAATTTTAATCCGACATTTTCTGTCGGGCATTTAGTTTCCTTCAAGATATGTGGTCAAGTCAATTTTGTTTATCTTGAGGGCTTAGGAGTTATAAGACAAAAACCCACTCAGAAAAAAAAAAATTGCGATGATAAACCTCTGAATTTTAATATTAAAAGCTCAAATTTTACCAATAACTTTTCTTACTTAGAAAAAAAAATATAAAATCATAAAAAAAAAAATTTTAAATTTCTTCAATCGAATTAATATTTTTTTGTGGGTACAATTACTCGATCAAAATACTGTAATGTTATTAATTAACTTACATAGTTACTATACCGCACTGTCAAGGTTATTATTGGTGCTGTAGGAATATCTTTTAATGAAATAAAAGTTTCTTCGATATAAACTGCAGTTTGAAAGCTTTCAGTAATTGATCTCAAAAATTCGAATTCCCCAATAGTAACTCCAACAATCGTGTCCTGCTCTATTTTAATTATTTTTATTGCCATCGCACCGTTATCATAAGACAGGCTTTTCTTCCCAAACTGATCATTGTTAATATAATTAACAAATTCAGGTAATCCGTTCTCTATCTCGGGAAAATTTATAACGGTGGGCCCTGGCTACTGCGTGTCCAGATAGCCAAGAACCACAGTCAATTAAATTTCCCGAGATTATTGATTTTACTTAAATTTTCTATCATTAATTCTCCTTAATTTATTCTAAAGTTCTGGTTCCGAAAGACGGGAAAACTCTCAGGAAGCAGGTACTCGTCCTGACCGGACACGCGGCTGAAAGAAAATCTTTATGCTAAGTGACACTGGTGATAATTAAATTTAATCAAGAATTTACAATCAAACTTATCCTTTATTTAACCAAGATCCCAATTTATATACAGTTTTCCCCTTCAACTTAAAACTAATGTAATTTTATATATATGTACAAATAATTCAAAAGAATTTGTCGACTCGAAACGCGCGGGAATAAATTGGTAACGAGTGAGAATAAATGAGCAAAATTGGCGGGAAACTACCGCGTTGAAGAGAGAGGCATTATATAGAATTGTTATAGAAAATTTATATATATAAAGGCGAGCAATTGACCGGACTTACTGCTGGTATTGGGCGGCGTTCCATTCTCCTGGTTCCAAATGAATCACCTGGTTGACGGGAGTCCGGTTCGTTCAGCAATTTTTCCTCCTGGGAAATATGGATGACAGCAACCACTTGGTTTAACTTAACCACTCGAACACAACCCAAAATCCACTGTATAAAATTTTAATATTCACAAAGAAATAAATTTTCAAAAGAAAAAAAAGCGACTGAACAGTAGGCGCACTGGAGTACAAGTGTACTTAAACTTAACTATTCTTTATATAAATTGATACACGGAAAAGACAAATTTTATAGAGTGTAAAGTGGATAAGACCGATCGGTTCAACCACTTGAACTTGAGTGTCGTCTTCAGATTAATTGTCTTGGGTCAACACCTCGTGTTGACCCCTCCAAATTATGCGCAGTGACCGAAAATCGCTCACCTGCTGCGCTAAGACTAGCGCCGAGACTCAGCCAAACTCGCAAACGAGAAAATTATACGAGAGAGAGAGAGAGAACAAATAGAAGCGAGAGAGCCTCACTCTCACGTCTTAAAATCGCTGCTGCACGGTTACACTCCCCGTCGCCAGACTTGAGATTGGGGCTCGGAAGCTGAAAAAGATTAAGTAAATTTTCCCTTGATTCGGCGGTCACTCTCTTCTCTTGTCAACAAATTAAACGGTCTTCATCAGCCTCTGACTGCGTCTGGGCAATTTTAAATCGGGTACATAATGATTGCCCAAAATTTTCCCAGTATCTGATTTTAACTCAACAACTAAAGGACTGATGATTTTATTGACAATGGCTGGTCCCAAGAATTTGTTAGCCAAACTAGACGAATATTTATCAATTTTCTTACTCAATTTTCTGTTTGGGTAATATACCGAATCACCCACTTGTAATTTAGGTGGCTCTTTAAGTCCCTTATCATGATATACGGCTTGTTTTTCACTTTCTGTTCTCATTGTGTCTTCTATTTTGTGACGTAACTGATCAAGACGATTTACCCGATCGCGCCATGAATTATCATCTGAATCTAAATCATCTATTTCTAGTCCGGTTATTTTACCCGACAGCCGCGGTTCTTTACCATGAACCAAATAATATGGTGACATATGTAATGAAGCATGGTAACTACTATTATAGGCGAGCTGGAATTCACCTAAGTGCTCATCCCACGACGTCTGATCTTTTGAAATAAATGCCCGTATCATTGGTTTCAGAGTACGGTTAATTCTCTCAACCGGGTTACTTTGCGGGTGCGCGATCGCTGTAGGCACAGATTTTATTCCCGTTTCTTTTAAATAATCTTTGATTTCATGATTAATAAATTCTTTCCCATTATCGGTGATTAAAAATAGAGGGTATCCCCAACGTGAAAAAACGCGACGAAAACTTTTCTTGACATTTAATCCAGTCTGCTTACGAAGTCTGAAGACCTCAATAAATCGCGTGTATAGGTCTTGTACTATTAACACATATTGATAGCCGGTTTTAGATCGCGGAAATGGGCCAGTCACATCGGCTGCGACTATGGCCCAGGGTTCAATTGGTTGTCGCGTGCGCATCGGCGCTTGAGACGAGGTCTGTTTATATTTGACCTTTTTACACGTCTCACAATTATCTACATACTCGCCTACATCGCGATACATACCAGGCCAATAATAACGTGTACGTATCCGATGGTACATTTTATCGCGACCCAAATGTCCCGCATCTGGCACATCATGGTTTGCTTTCAAAATATCGGGAACCTGGTTTTCAGTTAAAACCAATTTCCACGCGTCTTGATCATCTATACATTCTTTTAAATAATCCGGTTTATAGTATTCTAATTTATCCTCATTATTTATTCGCCAATCAACAAAATTTTCCGGGTATTTTCTAACATTAGCTTTCTTTACGTCGTACCACGAGCGAACTTGAATATGTACAAAATCTACACCTTTATTTTTAATTTCATCGAGGACTTCGGACCACTCCACGGGCTCCTGGTCCTCGTATAAGCGCGATAAGGCATCCGGGCCTTCGTTCTCGGTCCCACGACGGTGTTCAATCGTGATCTGGTGGGCCAAAAGTTCCATTGCCCAACGGGCAAGCCTACCGTTCGGGTTTTTTAGTGTATGGAGCCATTTTAACGAAGCGTGGTCAGTAACTACGACAAATGGAAATCCTTCCAAGTAACATCTTAATTTTCTTACGGCCCATACAACCGCCAAACACTCTTTCTCGGTTGTGGTATAGCGTGTTTCGGCGCCTCGCAACGGTCTACTTAAACATATAATAAGAAACTCTTTCCCGGTATCTGGTTCTTTTTGAACCAAGAACGCGCCTAGACCCGTATCACTCGCATCGGTGTATATATAGTACGGAAGATTTGGCTGAGGTACAGCCAACGGTTTCGCGTTGACAAGAGCTTTTTTAAGATCTTGGAAAGCCTTTTCTTCCTCATCTCCCCACTTCCACTCAGTATTCACGCTACATAATTTATTTAGAGGTCCTTGGACCTTCGCGACGTTTTGTAAATGCCTGTGGTACCAGTTAACTAATCCACAAAAACTGCGTACCTGTTTTCTAGTCGTCGGACGCGGGAAATTCGCGATAGGTGCTATTTTCTCAGGGTCAGGTCGTAGACCCTCCCTATCTACTATAAAACCAAGAAATTTCACCTCCGACCTCGCGAATTTACATTTACTTGGATTTATTAATAGTCCAGCCTCGCGAAATATTTCAAAAACTAGAGTTAAAATAGCTTTATGTTCGCTATAGGTCTCGCTTATTATTACCCAATCGTCCAGGTACGCGAAAACTTTGTCTATCCAAGACCTCGGTAGATTTCTTTCATGTACTCTAGCTACAAAACGTTCACGGAGCTTATCCATCGCTTTTTGAAAAGTTGATGGTGCACCCGCGAGCCCATAAGGCATACGAACCCATTCAAATTGCCCCCTACCCTCTACGGAGAAGGCAGTGTAAGGAATGGACTCCGGTGCCATTAAAACTTGATGGAACGCCTCCTTGAGGTCCATCGTAGTTATATATTTTGCATCATGTAAAGCACTTAAAATACGTAGCATATTTGGAAGAGGGTGAGCAGGTAAAATAGTATATTTGTTGATTGGTCGATAATCGACGCAGAAACGCCAATCGCCGGAGGCTTTGGTCACCATGACCGGAGAACACGACCAGAAACTGTTACTGGGCCTTATATAACCCTTCTCGAGCAGCTCGTCTATTTGTTTATTTAATTCCGCCGATATAACAGGACTACGCCGATATGGACGGATTTGTATGGGTTTTATTCCCGGCTGTAAAGTAATCGTATGCTGCACGAGGTCAGTTAGACCTTGGTTCGGTAACTCCGCGAATTTTGACATTTCCGATTTTAAAAATTCATCGAAATCTTTTTGTTCATTGGAAGTTAGTGATTGACAACGGGTTTTATTATCATTACAATTTATTAATTGAAAAGGATGACTTTCATCAGTGCCTTTAAATTTCCAAGTTTTATTAGCACAATCGATTAATAAGCCAAATTGAAGAGCAAAGTCCATACCCAGGACTACTGAATAGCTCAGGTCCTCGAGGACACTCAGATACTGCTCTCCGGCTATCGTACTGATTTGAATAATGAATGGAGCCCCGCCGATAGTTTTACATTCGGTGTGATTCGCGAGAAGAACTCCCCGACGGTTCGTATCGTCTGATTGTAATTGACCAGAGCTTAGCTCACGTATTTGGTCATAAACTCGCCGATTGATATAGGACCTTTCACTTCCCGTATCAATTATACCGTTTACTTGCACCCCGAATATCCAAATGGACACAGGTATTCGTGCTGTAATTATAGGTGGTGCTGGACCAGTACCGGAATAAAATTTGGTCCGAGATGCAATACGATTTGCGATACGTGAGGGTAATATTTTATCTTTAAATATTTCTGGTAAATACGACGCACGTGGGGATGAAGGACAAGACGGTGGAGAGTCAGTTAACGCGGGATCTTCAGGTTCAAAACCTGGATCCAATTCTTCCTCCCACGTCTCTTCGGTCTCCTCATCATTTTCGAGTGGCTCCAATCCACATAAATATGGCACCCCAGGAACATTAACGGAACCTGGTTCCTCAGATTCATCAGAACCAATTGACTCAATGAAATCACTAACTTCAAAATTTTCCAAAAGATTTAGAGGAACTTCATAAGAATTATCCCGATTAAAATTTTCATAAATATCTTCGATTAAATTATTAGAATCTGGTAAATTAACCGTGGGCTGTGCTTCTTCCCTCAAGCCTTCCCATCGGTTAATTTCGTCAGTATTTAAAACAAATAAATTATTTAAAATAGGGCAATCTTTATTTAAAACAGACAAATTATTAAAGACCGATAAACCGTTTACGTTATCGTATATTTTACAAAATTCCGAGAAAGTGTCTTCCTCGACACACCTTTTCTCAACTCTATCATTACTACTTTTATCATCCTCATTTTCGAAGCTAATTAAATCAACTACTTCTTGATTAGAATTATTTTCGACCATAACTGGGTCGCTTAGGTCGATTAAATCGACCTCAGTCTCAAATTTATTACTATTGAATATATCGGAGCCAATGCAATTTAAATTTTGATTTTCTAAAATTATTTCACCGATTTGTTCACCACTGGTTAGAACAACTTGACCGACAGTACTCTCTATGCTGTCAGGTCTTAAATTTTTCTCAATTGGATTTTCATTAATAATTTCCTCAGACGAACCGACAGTACGCACCGAGCCGCCGTCTGGTTCTAAATTTAAATTTAATAAATCTGGTAATTCATTTTCTTCAATCGGGTCGACAGTACGCACCAAGCCGCCGTCTGACTCCGGATTTAAGTTTATTACATTTCCAAAATTAAGATATTCAATCGGGTCGACAGTACGCACCAAGCCGCCGTCTGACTCCTGATTAAAATTTATAAAATTTTCTGAATTAAATTGAGCATTCGAATCGACAGTACGCGCAAAGCCGCCGTCTGATTCCGTATTTAATTTATTTTTGTTATCTACAGTATTCTTAAATTCATTTGGTTTATTTAACCAGTTCGCGTGTGAATTATGGCTACTAGGACTCCGATTTCCCCATATTATTTGTTCCCTAGATCTTCTGGATTTCGCGCCCTTTCTCCTCGGGGAATAGGAGGGCGAAATTAGTTTTTTGACGACTGAGGGTAACTGGCATCGCCAGCACTGGTCGACTGAACTTCGACGCGATTAAAGGGGTTATTATTACGATTATTATTTACATTATTATCGCCTTGAGAATGAGAAATTGCCCGATTAATCTCATGAAACTGATTGCCGCTTTCATTGCCATTTTCATTTACTCTAAAATTAGATTGCCCACGATTTTGATTAAAATTATTGCTATTTACATACGAATTATTATTATAATTATTTCTATTTACATTATTGTTATTATAATTATTTCTATTATTATTATTATAATTATTTCTATTTACATTATTGTTATTATAATTATTTCTATTATTGTTATTATAATTATTTCTATTATTAAAGTTTACTTGGGCAGGACCATTCGACCGACGGGAATTAAAATTTTGGTTAAACCCTTTGTTGGGTGGACCACCGTTTGCTTGAAAGCAGTTTTGTTTAATATGCCCTGCTCTAAAACAAAAATTACAGACATCAACTCTAATGTTGTTACACTGGTCAAATGTGTGACCATTTTGTCCACAATTGTGACAGAAATCTTGGTCTAAATTTCGACCAGCAGTAACTTCACTATACGAGCGCGGTGCGACGTTAAAACTACCGTTGTTACTCGCGTTATTTGAATTTCGCGCTCTATTATTTTGAGGACGATAGGATGAAAAACTTTGTTGAGGAGGTTGTACCGTTGCTGCCGACGCGCAAACAATAAATTGACCGTCCTCACCCTCACGAATTTCTTCAATAATCAGTGGTTGTTTCCCGTTCATCATATCAACCAAAATAGAGTTACGCGGTGACGTATGTACTGCTGAGAAACGCGATTTTTCTTTCGTTTTGGAACTCGACTTCTCGGATGACTCTAACGTGCGTTTGTTCTCCTCTAATAATACGGCAGCTTCATGTAATACCGATAACAGGTCATCATAATTATTTACTAGCCTAGAAAATACCAACGTTGATAAGTTTCTAGGTAGATGGTTACGTATACACGTCACCTGTTCAGATTCGGGAGGAGGGTTGCGCATTTCACCGTATTTCTGTTGTACTCGGAAAACAAAGTCGGTTGAAGATTCACCGGCTTCTGGTCTTAACTGACCAATTTCCATTTAGAGTTGCGTATCTGTTTTATGTGAGCCAAATGCTCGTAAAAATTCCCGCTTAAAATGGTCATAATCTATCCAATGCCTACTGTAAGTATCGTACCATTTATTAACTTTACCGACAAAAATATAGCCGAGGATTTTTATTAAATCCGTAATTAACCAACCCTCGCGAAACGCCATGGCTTCAAATGAAGCCAGAAAACTATTGGCGGATAAATCGCCTTGCGGGTATCGTACAGGCCAAGATCTCACGATTTCTCTTATATCCCGCCATTTACGTAACGAGACCGCCGCGACATCTGGTAACGCTAAATTATTCGCTCTGGGTTGCTCGAAAAACCCTTGGTATCTCTCACTGCCATTATTATTTAAATATCTGTCATGGTAGCCACCGGTTCCTAAGTTTTCCCCCAATATATCATAATTATCATTACCGTTATTCCCGTAATTATTCATCGGGCGATAATTATTATTATTTCTTAGTTCGCAATAATTATTATCGTTTACATTATTAATTTGTGACCCGATCGGGTGATTATTGTTGTTAAAATTATTATCTACGTTAATATTATTGTTTAAATTGTTGTTTTGTGGTGGGTAATTATTTGGATTTGCATTCGAATCAATATTTGAATTATTATTTATATTATTATTTATTCCTGCTAAGTTACTGTGGACATTCATGGTTCCACTGGTACCAGGTTGTTCGTACGCCGGGAGGGCTGAAGACGTCATAGCCCTAGTATCTTGTGTCAAGTGTCCTGTACCACACTCCCCGTCGCCAAAACTGTGAGTTACGGTGCGAACAGTTTGTGTGTTAAGTTGTACAGGCACTTGTAAAGTATTTTCCCGCTGCGAGTTTAAAGCAAGGGTCAAATTTTGGATGCAACTCATAAGTTGAGTTATCGCTGTTTGAGAAACCCCTTGTTCAGCTTGTGCGGAAACTGAAGCGGTGCCAGGATAAGAAACGAATCCCGCATTAGGCTGAATCTGTGGTAAATGTACCGGTGGGGGGTTTTCAACAAATACCCCGTCCACAGACGCTTGTGAATTATTATTATTTATTCTTTGGTTTATTTGCGCATTCGAATTTATTGCCGGTGAATTATTCGTTCTGACTAACCCCGATACGGTAGTAGTTGTTATCGGTGGATGTATTGTTGTAACCGGTGTAGTTGTTACTGTACTCGGTGTGGTTGTAACGATAGTTGTGGTCATCGTGGTGACCATTGACGTGGTACTTGGTACCGTCGCTAAATTATTTCCTAAACTACGCCTGACTGGTGGTCTGTTTTGCAGCGGCGTGCCTGCAGTGACAACCAAGCTTGGTATACTGGGTACCGTGGGAGGGGGAACCGACATTGTCGAGTTCGCGGACGAAACGGTAGTACTCGAAGGTGGTGAATGTACTACCCTGGATTGATTACTCTGGTTCGATGAACCAACCCCGTCAAATATTACCTCCCCGCTATCCTGCCTATTCTGTTGTTTAGAATTTTGGCGCGTCAATGGTCGCGTATTACTCATTTTCAAACAACTTAATTCCCAATTATTTATTTTTACTCGATGGCTATTATCAGCTTACGAGCCCAAATAGACTTAAATTTAAACAAATAATGACGAAGCACAATTATTAATATATACACGGATAATTTTTATTTCCGGATTAAAATTTTATTTTATCTAAACCGATGACTAATATTTAATCCCCAAATGACAGCCTTAGTTTTATTTGTTCTCAAGAAAATTTATTATTTTACCGGAATTAACTTCCGGAGAACGTTTATCCGATTACTTGGATAATTATTGTCAATACTAGGATGACAGTATTGTCTTTATTTTAATTATTTATTTTATACTAAATCTAATTATTCTTTTAGAATAAACTTCCTCAAACAAATATCTTAACGACTGTTCTCGACCGGTAATTACTAATTTTAATTTATTATACTACACAGAAAAAAAAATCAACTTGAATCAAGTAATATTTACTTGAACCAAAAATATTAGAATGAAAAAAAATTTTTTTCTTGGCTCAAGAAAATATTTCTCTTGAATTTGATGTTCTTGGTTTAAGTATATTTTTTTGTTAATTGATAAGTTTTTAACCTTCACTCGACAAAGAATTGCTTTCAATCGATAAAATCAAATTCTTCACCCAAGCATAATTTACTTTTATTTTAAAAAAATAAAACTTCCCTAGAGAACCTGCAGTTTTTCATTGGAGTAGTAATTTATTATTTTAACAGACTTACCAACTTGAGTCGAGAGAAAGAAAAACTCAGCCCAAGAAAATATTCTCTTGGTTTTTGTAATAGCTTCATGTATATATGTATACATATATTTAATATTTAATATGTATATATATATATATATATATATATCTATATAAATATAAAATTTTGTCATTGCATGTCATAATAATAAAAAAAGGTATGAATTTAGCAGATGTGAGATAATTTATAAATTTTAAATAGATAAATAAATTAATGAAAATAATAAAATGTATTGGACTTTCAATCATCTAAGTACGCATTCTTTAATTTTTATAAAACATATTTATTATTATTTTTTTATAATTTAAATAAATTTATTTATTATTATTACATAAAAAAAGTATAAAAAAGTTTTCTTAATTCATAAATTATCAATAACATTGATAATATCAATAATATTCAGAGGCAATATATCTTGACGAGTTGTCACTCTATATACGCATCTCTGAATTAATAAATGTAAATGCGAAGAAGCTTTTGGATATTGGGCTTGAAGAACATGGAAACATTTGAATAAGCAATCAAATGCATTTGTTGCTGACGTAAATTGATATTTTATATCATCAATAACTAATAAAACTTGATTGTGTTCACGCATGTTTCCCTGTATGATGACATACGGTTGTACGGAATCTTTTTTCTCTCGTGCTCGCTGTTTTTGGTTTTCTATTTCAGTCGTTATATCACCAGGATTCTGAAAATAAGGATATAAGTTAGTTTCAATTGTACTGTATAGTTGATTAATGAAACTTATCTACTCAATCGTATCATAATTAGAAAATTCATCACATACTTCTACAAAAATTAGTATAGATTCCAACGACTCCTTGGTGGAATATTTGATTTTTTTTGATGCTCTTCCTTTAGGTGGAATCAAAAATGCCAAAATCGATAGTTCGATTGCAATTTTAACTATAAATAGAAAAAGCTTTAACTGATATACATGTTTAACAAATATTGAATTAAAATTAGAAACTGTACTTAGCTAACGATAATATTTAATATTAATGTTAAAATTAAGCATATTAACTTACGGTCGTTAAACGCTGGACCGTTTCCTAATTCTGTAATAAGTTCTTTCCATGGCTGAATAACTTTTTCATTTGAATATTTCAATATTCTCAAGGTTTTAACTCTGTCAAAAAAAAGTGACCACCCAGTAGCAAAATGTCCACTTTTGCCCGGGTACAGCTGTTCAAAATCCAATGAAATCTGTAAAATAAATTTGTTTGCAATTAGTTGTTTAGATGATATATTTTGTTAGTGAAAGACTAAATAAAAAGAACGAAGTAAAAAATTATTACCAAGGATTTACTTCGTAAATCATTGAGTATGGTCCACTCTTTGATAAAATCATAAACTGAATTATGTTTAGAATTTAATCTGACGTTAAAAGTATTCGACCATTTTTGTTCAACAAGGTCCCATGGATCCCTGTTATTTTTCAACCATTCGATATCCTCCTCATGCGTACCTATACAGAAATTAATTGAATATTTGTGGAAAATTTATAATATATTACATACAGTTAGATACATGTAATAAACTCTCTGAAAATGACGTAATGAAATTCACTAGCAAATAATGAATATTCACTACTTTTCACTAATTCACTTGTGAAAAAAATGAGAATTGAAGGAGAAATTGATAAGCATTGCTAATTTAAATATACATAGCTCAATACTAAATTACTCACCTAAAAGTTCAGTGTATCGCTGCTGTCTTTCATCAGTAGATTCAAAATTATTTGGTAATTTTCGCTTACAGTTGATGCCAGTAGTGTACTTAATATTTTTTATCTTGTCTGGTAATTTACCTCTCATTGGAATCGGCTTGTTTATTGGGGACAATCGCTTGGGAACGGGGGGCATATAATAAACTCCTATGGGTTCTTCAGGAAAACAATCGTATAATTTTTTTATTATCGAAAGGTAATGATGTTCTTTCATTTGGCTATAATGAGATTAAAACGTAAATGTAATTAATATAAAATTAGTGAGACCGGTAAATTTACAAGAAAAAATTGGGGTAAAAACAATAACTTCCCGAATTTTCGAAAATTTACAATTTTTTTTAGCGGGAAGTTAAAAAAATTAGTGAAAAAAATACATTAAAAAACCATTGATATTGGATTAAAAAAAAAATACAACTATGCAAAAGAAATTCAAATACTTCATGGACAAAAAAAAATGTTACTTTAGATTTATAATTACTTGTTTTTCAACCACGGATAAATCCAGCGACCAATAACGTTCATCAGTAATTGCTGGTTGGAAGAAGATAACATTTCTCTTGTCTCATATTCTTTCAAAACGCTTGGTCCTTCTGGTGATGATTCTAATAATTCTTTCACATTTAAATCGGGGAAATAGTCTGGTACGTCCAAAATACACTCACTATTGTTAGGAGTGTCCAATGCATCGACATCACTAATAGTATCAGTATTATTGTTATTTAGGTCACCATTCGATCCGCGTTCTTTCTAAAATTTTATAATTCAGATGAATTAAATTAATTGATATGCGATAAAATATTTCAAACATAACAGTTAATTTGTAAAAATAACTAACTTGGCATACGAGGAATTCTTCAATTTTTTTTTTCAGCTTCAATCTTGTTGCCATATGTGGACAAAGTTCCTTCATATTCGCAACAGTCAACTCTTGCAACAAATCAATTGTAATTCCATTATCTGAGAAAAGAAAGAAACATTTATAAATAAATATATATATATATATATCATAGACTGAAGTAAGTTTTGTGTCCAGTGAAAATTTATTTCTTGATAAAAAATTCTAAATAAAAAAATTACTCTTCGTAAAATTTATTAAAAATAAATAGAATAATATAAATGATCATACACAGTGACCATTGCTTACTTGATTTATCACTATAAGTTGTTAAAGTAAATGTGAT